>NC_143511.1:3980552-4143052 GCF_031878675.1 Megascapheus bottae | reverse complement strand
TATTGATTGTTTCCCTTGTGGGTTGGTAGGTGTAGGCTAATTGTAATTGTGTGAGTGACACAAGCAGCACACCGGGGAGCTGTAGGAATGCATGGACTAGATGGGTGTGCCACAGAGCCTGATCTTTCAAAAGAGATCCATAGAGGAAGTATTTCTGGTGGCAGAAACTGTGGTGGCTCTGAGACTCCATACCCTGGGGCTGGATGAGGCTCCTGGGTGCCCAGGACCCTGCAGGATGGGTGCTGGTGGTGGCTTCCCTGACTTACCAGCCACCAGGATCATACGTGTGATCTGTCCCTCATCATCCACATTCTCGTTGTAGAAGATGATGATGTCTTTGCCTTGCTTCAGGATCTTGAACTCATTGGTGCCAAAGTCTAGGAGGGAAGAAGCCACCATGGTCACTTCTCTAGCATTCCTGTCTCTTTGTCCTGTCCCCTAGTCTGCACTGAATTCATTATTCTCCTCTTCCTCCCGCCCCGTGATGGTCATTCCAGTTGCTCCTAAGAGCAACTATCACTTGGTGCTCTTCAATCAAGGGCAAATACCTTGATTTGGGGTACAGAATTCCAACACACAGCCTAAACACCAATTCCTGAACCTTCTACCATCCTCATCATGGGATTAATCTCCATGAATCTGCACTCTCATTTGCCATAGGTCAAAGGGATGAAATCTCAGTAAAAACAGATGTCCCCTTCTATTGGTATTTTGATTTTTATATCTAAATTTTCAATAAATTAGACCACTTTATTTCAATGATTTATCCATTGCACACCAACAAACTTTTTCTGCCAGTCCTGGGACTTGAACTCAGGGCCTGTTCACTGCCCTTGGGCTTTTGCAAGGCTAAAGCTCTAAAATTTGATCCACAGCACCACTTCTAGCTTTTTCTGTGTATGTGGTACTGAGGAATCAAACCCAGGACTGTGTGCAGGCTAGGCCAACACTCTACCATGAAGCCATACTGCAGGCCCCAGACTTTGTTATGAAATATTTATTAATTATTCTTAAAGGATTTTGCAGAGGGGTCAAGTTCATCAAAACTGTTAATGTATGCAGTGCACCTTGGTCAAAGTAAAAAATATGGACTTTAAATCACTTTTGCAAGGAGACAAAAGTGCACCATCAACTGACAAATTAGATTAAGCATCAATTGCACAGGTGCTTCCCAATTTACTTCATGGAAATTTCTTTTTAATGTCAATTAAATACTTTTGTATTCATCAACCACTGGATTGAGTGGCAATTTCTTTTCACAGTCACTTAAAAATAAAAAAAACCTATTAAAATACATCAATTTGTGGTCTGAAAACTTGGGAATGGTGTCCAACTGCCAAAACTATTCATACCCCACACCTGAATGTGATGACACTAATCAAGATCTATTGTATTTTCTACTCCTTTCATCATTGGCCACTCCTTAGAGAACCTTTTGAAAAGGAATAATAAAATAAAATACAGTGAAGATATTAAAGAAAGATTGCATAATTTCTGAATTTTTTAGGAAGCACTGAGTGCCTAGAAATTTGAACTCTTGATCCAAGATCAACTCCATCCCTACCCTGAGATGTTTCTAGAATATGAGCCATAGATGAAAACCTGAAGGGGCTCAACAAATCTCCTCACCGTATGCACACCCCTGCTTTGAATTCTTTCTTCCATCTACACCGCCATGTACTCACATTCTCCTACGTAGACTCCATCCTCCTTCCTCTCGCCTACCACAGTGTATTTTTTGCACTCTCCAGATTGCCTGACAAACAATAACAAAAAAGCCACAGGGAATTTATTTCCTATCCATACATCCCATTAACTTCTTCCAGAGTTGTTGAGTCACAGGATATCGACATGGAAAAATGCCGTAAATAACTCATGGTCTCATTCTTATTTTTTAAATTATATATATCTATATATATCTCTATATCTACATATATATATAGATGTATATATATATGCATCTATATATATGTGTTGTTGTTGTTGTTGTCATAGTCCTGGGGCTTGAACTCAGAACAAGAGTGCCATAACTTAGGTATTATGTGTTGCTCACAGTGGCTTGTGCTGTAGTACTTGAACCTCTGCTCCCCTTCCTGCTTTTTGGCTGGTTAAATTTCTCATGGACATTCCTTCCCCAGGCTGGCCTTGAATTGCAGTCCTTCTGATCTCAGCCTCTTGAGCAGCTGCCTTTACAGAAGTGAGCCACCAGTGCTTGGCTGTCAGTTGATTATTTTTATACTCTTGTCAATCTAAGTGAATCCACCTAGAGTTCTTTCTTTAGAAGCCATGTGTCAATCTAAATTCATCGAATGCATTTGCAGCACAGATAGAACCAAGTTGGCAGGGATAATTCCAGAGGCACAAAGTTTCCCTATGGGTCTAAAGTCTGTGGTTCGGGTCCATTCCATTATGAGCTACAAATTTAAGAAGCAAATGGAGGAGAGTTCTCATGCTGTTTCTGACACTGTGATAATAACATCAACTCAGGAATGGAAACCATTATTTCCTTCTCTAACAATGTAAACAACTGCATGAAAGATCAAAATTCTTCAGTGACTGAAGAGTCACTGGCTCTCTCTTTTTCCCTTGTGGGGAGGTAGAGGGAAGTTGTGCTTACTTGTTATAAAAGCTGACAGTCATGGATTGCTTGTCCTCTGTGGCCTCCACGTGTCGGAACAGGCCTCTCAGGGCTCCACCTTCCTGGATCTTCTCCAGCTTATCTGCCAGAATGGCTAGGGTGTTCCACTTTCCATTGACCTAAAGAGCACATGGTCCCCTGTACCTCAGAGCCTTCCTCCCCTCTTCTGTCCCCAGTCCTCACCCTGACCAGGGCTCCCTCACAGATCTCAGTACCACGCCAGTCCTGACTCTCCTGTAGAGTCCCACATGGTGACCCTGTGACTTCAAGACATGTAGAAATCATGGCATCTCAAGAGTCAGTAGGGATGGAAGTGGAGTGCTTACATACTGAGCAGTCTAAGTGATCTCGCTGTTGCCTTAGGTTTTAGCCTGAAGAGGCAATCTTCAGCACATGAAGGAGGCAAAGGCATTTTCTTGATTATGATGATGCAAGGATCTACATGCTATTAAAAAGAATATCTTAGCTGCGTGCCGGTGGCTCACACTTGTCATTCTAGCTACTCAGGAGGCTGAGATCTGAGGATCGCAGTTCAAAGCCAGCCCAGTCCGAGAGACTCTCATCATCTCCAATGAACCACCAGAAAACTGGAAGTGGCACTATGTGGCTCAAAGTGGTAGAGTACCAGCCTTGAGCTGACTAGCTCAGGGACAGGATCCAGGCCCAGAGTTCAAACCCCATGACCAAAAATAAAGAATCCCTTTGGCAAGGAGTGTGCAGGAGAATGGCCTAGTGGTAGAGTTCTGGCCTAGAATGTATGAAGCCCTGGGTTCAATTTCTCAGTACCATACATACAGAAAAAGCCAGAAGTGGGGCTGTGGCTCAAGTGGTAGAGTGCTAGCTTTACAAAAGCTCAATGATAGTGCCAAGGCTCTGAGTTCAAGCCCCGGGCCCCAGGACTGGCAAAAAAGAAAAAAAGAAAGGAAAAGAGTCTCTTTTTCTCATACATGCACACATCCACTCTTGCTTTCTCTTTCATGTATACACACATACACAACTGGTTCATTCACACACAGGCTGTGCAAGATGAGCATGCCAGTGAAGGCTGTTCACAGTACCTCTGATGCCTGGAAGTCACCTCCTTTGCCAGCACAGGCCATGCCGAACACCACAGCAAGGAACAGAGCCTTCATCTTGTGTGTGCTGCTGGTTATCCCTGTGCTACAGATGCTCAGAGTAGGCCAACTGTTGTGAAGATGATGCAAACCCATCCCTCCTTTTAAACCATGGATCCATGGGCCTGACGCAAAATGACCTGACCTGTGTCGCAAGGCCCTTTTGTCCCCCCCCCATACCTCCCTTGGAATTATCCCCAGACCATCCTGGCTCCTGGAGATGGGTGGTGGCTGGCATCCTGGACTTTAATGAGATTAGTACAAAGGGAAAATAAAAGTAGAGCCAAGTGACCTTCATGGTGGCTCAATGGGAGGAAGCCAGTTCCAAAGACAGATGTGTGTGGCTCTTTCCCCTTCTGTACTGATCATGGCAGGAGATGTGCTCCACAGCCTGATTTCCATCTTAACCTCACAGGGGCCTTGTCTGTTTTACTTTGGTGGAGTCCATGAAAGTTCACCATGCAATTCAAGATGGTAGCCTTCCACTCAATCAAATCCCAACATCTATCATCAAAAATTATCCCAAAGGGCTGGGAGTGTGGCCTAGTGGTAGAGTGCTTGCCTAGCATGTACAAAGCCCTGGGTTTGATTCCTCAGTACCACATACACAGAAAAAGCCAGAAGTGGCTCAAGTGGCACAACACTAGCCTTGAGCAAAAAGTATCTAGAGACAGTGCCCAGGCCCTGAGGACTGGCAAAAGAAAATCATCCCACAAACATAAATAAAAACATGTATAAAAATAAATCATAAGGCTGCTGTCAGAAAGAATGACATCGCCCCATTTGTAAGGAAATGGAACAACTTAGAAAAAATCATATTAACTGAAGTAAGCCAGACTCAAAGGAACATAGGCTCAATGGTTTCCTTCATTTGTGATAATCAGTAGAAATCTTGGGCTCTGCTAGCAGAGATTTACAATAGAGCAAAACCTAGATACGTAAGGCCATATAGGATGGCACTAAATGAAAGGACCTCCAGGATATAGAAGCAAAAAGCCACATAAATGAGTGATTGTTGTCCTTAATGTACTATGTTATCTCTCATCTCTTTTGCTGTCCCTTGGTTATCTCATATTATTACAGTATTTTACCTTGTTATCTGATATATTATATACATTTTTATTTAGTTATTTGAAATAGGATAGGGAAGGAGGAAAACAAGATGAGGGGTGGGGGTGGGGGGAGGGAAAGGGGGACCAAGACATGAGAAAGGATATCAATGTTTGTGAAGTAATGCACCTTCTACCTGGTGAATATAATGTAACCCTTCTATTAATTACAAGAAAAATATATGAAAAAAGAAAAATAAATAAATCATAGGTCTTCATGCTTCTTCTCAGATTGCATTTCTTGATGAAAGAAAACATAGGAAAAAAGCACAAATGATTATTTCTTACTTGGTCCTCTGGGTTGTTTTTTTCCCATTCCACTATGGCTGTTTATGTGGCCAGGGAAGAACTCAAGCCCAGGTCTGGCAAAGAAAAAAACAAAAAACAGAAAAAAGAAAAGTCAGCTGTTGTTGCTACAAAGGACCTCTGTATGATTTCTTTACAAATTGGGTAGTTGGATTTCTCCATATTGAATTTTATCATTTTTGCATCAAATTGTTCATCCATTAGAAGTGTGTTTTAGTGTTTTGTCCCCATGTGTAGTTTTTCTATTTCTTACATTAATAGTGTCCCATGGAGGATCAAACATTTTTCTTGTTACAAATATCTAGTTCTCTCACTTTGTATTTCTTTCTTCCTTATACATCCTTTGATATTTTATTAAAAAATGGTGTAGAGCCATCTGTGCAAATGTGAAAGTTAATTTATGGTATTTTATTTTAGATTTGATGATGACTTTACCCTTTGAAGGACCAGTAGAATATTGTATATTCATTTGCTTTTCAGAACAGAAGCATATACGTTTTCTACAAATATTCATGAGCTTATTTTTCTTTTGATGCCTACTTTCTTTTGCGCTTTTTGCCATTATTTTTTCATACATTCTGATTTTGAGCATAAAATATAAATGATATTTAACCAAGTGTAAACCCAGCTACCATTTTCACAGCCAATAAGACCTTTCCCCTTAGTGGATGGATTGTCTAAAAATTACCAGAGATTCTGACACCCCTTGCTGCCTTTAAGGCTCCTTTATTGTCCCAGGAAAATCTCAGCATCCTAGAAATAAAGGTCAGGGTAAGATTCCAACTATCTCCTTCCTTGTTGCTTAATCCTATTTACTAATTGACTCTTCCATGAAAATTCCCCGTGTCTTTGTTGGAATAAAGGTTATGTAAAGTCCACATTAAGTCTTTTATTTCTTTAACTACTTGTGAAGATCTCACAGGTAGTTCAATATTTTTTTCACAGTGTAGGTTATTCATCTATCCAATTAATAGAGGTAGATAAGAGAGCCCTATTTTGAAGGTCTGTGAGGATGGAAGCCAAATCTATCCAACCACTAAGCATAGAGCTATTTTGAATTTATTCAATCTGGCTAAGGATTTCCTCATGATGTTTTCATTCATTTTTATTTTGCTATCATGCTAAAGTGGTCGTAGGAAGGACTTGCGAATTAATAAGGTAGTTTTTTAATGCAATATATCTTGATTAACATCATCCTCTCCACGTTTTAACCCATTCCTCCCCAACACAGTCCCTCACTCTTTTTAATTTCTACTAGATGGCTTGGATTCTTATGAATTTTGTTTTCCTTTTGGCATATTTCTATGTGTTTTATTTCCATTTCTAGTCTTTCATCAGGCAAGTCCTTTCAAATGATTCCTGGGCTCCAAAAAATACAAAAGTTAACTCACCTATAGCTTATGTAATGTACCTACAACATGGGCCCAAATTATGCTCAGCAGAGAAATTTGAAATCCTCAGTTTCACTTCCTACCTCCCTCTGATGGATTCCTTCCACAGGATCTTCTCAGTATGTGTCTAGTTGTTTTCTGATCATTGGGAACTGCCTTAAGTGACAATCTGAGGGGGAAATGGTGAAGTACTTATTCTGAATGTGTATTGGCAATAATGTGGACCTTGTGTCCCATTTAGCCTTTCCCTGTTGTATTGATTTCTGAAGGATTTCATATACTATTCCTCTGTTAACTTTAGCTTGACACTGCCCAGTATATCCATAAGAAAAAGACACATAAACAGAAAGATCTCAATATCTTTGTCCTTAACCCCAAGACAATTTATACTATTTATTTACTTTATTGTATGTATTATTTATTGTGCTACTCAAACTCTCACAAGCATATGTATGTATGGACTTTCTCTGCCAGAATGCACATTTGTGTGTGAAATTACCTCTGAATATCCATAGATCCATTTGCTTTTTGATGATGTTTTATATTATTTTTTGGCCAGTCTAGGGCTTGAATTCCGGGCCTGGGCACTGTCCTTGGAATTTTACAAGGCTGGTGCTCTACCACTTGAGCCAGAGCACCACTTCTGGCTTTTTCTGTGTTTGTGGCACCAAATCAAACTCAGGGTTTCATGCATGGTAGGCAAGCACTCTACTGCTAGGCCACACTCCTGGCCAACAAAGGGAATGGGCTGGTTTTCTGGTGTACAATACAGTGCTCAGAGTATGCATCGATTGCTTAACGTTAGGTGGTGTACAGGCAAACACAAATGTGTCCAGCGAAATACGGGCGATTCAATGGCGATATCAGAGTGCCATTCCTTAGAAAGGCAAAGTTGAAATTCAACTGCCCCGAGGTCATGCTACTGATGTGGCTGGGGAGTCATCAAGCTGCAGACTGTCCATTGTCCTCTCAAGGACAGCTGCCATCTACTGAAGCCCTAGTGCCGCTTGGTAGTCTGCTGGGAGTGGCAGCTGAAGACTGAAGAGGCCTTGCACTCCTGGCCCAAACCACCCATATCACTACACTCAGGAGCCCAAGCTTGCAGGTAGGCCAATTTCACTTTTGGTGAACGTATGTACCTTGAATTCTGTGCTTACTGAGTTCTGGTGCCAGACCTACCTAGTTGAAAGCTCCATGGTTGGGGTGGAGGGAAATCCTTATAGGCCTCAACAAACAGCCCCTGTTAATTGTCTCTTTAGCACAGTGACTTTTCTTCACTCCTTTCTTGTTTTTCACTGCTTCCTGTGCCTAGAGACCTTTTGGCTAAGTTTAATGCTTCTATTAATCTATGTCTCTCCAAATTAGATTGTGGTTCTAATTTGATCTTCCTTTGCTGATGGCTTTGGTGCAACAGCCCAGTCCCTTTTCTGATTTTCCCTTCCCCCATTCCAAGGAGAACCCCTTAATCTGGGATACCTACAATCTTTCTATTGCTAAATATCATCTTCTCATATCCTCGCATCCAGTATGTAGATGAAATTCTCTGCAGCCCCATCAAGTTACTGTGCCATGCTCACACGGTTAAACTGCTTAACTTCCTTGCCTCCCAGAGTTAATTGGGTTTCACCCAATAAAGTTCAGGCTGTTCAGCAGTCAGTGATGTATCTGGGAGTCCTGCTTACTCCCACCCAAAAGGCTATTACCACCACCACCCCCAAATCAGTTAATTGCTAATTACCCTGTACCATCTACCAAGTCTGAGTTTCTTTCCTTCTTGGATTTAGCTGGGTATCTCAGGGCCTGGTTTCCTAACTAGCCCCTCTTGGTCCATCCTTTATATGAAGCAGCTCAAGGGCCACCCGAGGACACCCTGAATCCCCCTGTACTCTTATCTTTCCTTTTTAGAAACTTTAACAGGCATTATTCCAGGCTCCTGCCCTTAGACTGCCAGATGTTTCCTGTCTGTTTTCCCTGTATGTCACTGAGAATCAGAGGTTTGCATTGGGGGCCCTGGGTCAATAGGTCATACCCTCATTTGTGCCAGTTGCTTATTTGTCAAAGCATCTAGATCCTACCAATTAGGGGATGGGCCCCTTGCCTCCGTGCCCTAGCAGCCTTTTCTGTTCTGATATAGTTTAAAAAAAACTCACTTTTTGGTGCACCATTCTCTCTCACCATCATCTTTTTGAGCTGCTAACCTCCAAGGGGATATATATACAATGCCTGCTTCTCATATCCTCTCCCTTCAGGGCTCATTGATGGAAGAGCCTACCTTAACATTCCAGCCTGATTCCCCCTAGACTCCTCTACCCTATTACCTGTTCCAGATGTAGAAGCCTCTCACACACGCGTATGTGTGGAGATTCTGGAGTGTTTATTACCTCATCCAACTCCCATTAGTGAGGGACCTGGTACTCTTTCTACTCCCATAGCTGTCCAGGTTTGAGGTTGCCCTCAGTGGATTCATTTCCATCTCATCAAATGCCCATTCAGCCTTCATACACCTCCAAAGCAATTGGACTCTTGTCTTTATGGATAAGAAAGCTCCAATCCATTCTTCTTCAAGTCACTGAAGAGCCAGAGAGCCCTGATTTTGTTGTTGTTGTTGTTGTTGTTGTTATTGATGATGATGATGGTTGTGGGACTTGAACTCTGGTCCTGGGCATTGTCCCTAAGATCTTTAGCTCAAGGCTACCACCCTACCCTTGAGCCACAGTCCCACTTCTCATTTTCTGGTGGTTAATTGGAGATAAGAGTCTCATGGACTTTTGTTCCCGGGCTGGCTTTGAACTGAGATCCTCAGATCTCAGCCTCCTGTGTAGCTAGGATTATAGGCGTGAGCCACTGCACCTGGCTAGCACCCGTGTTTTTCATGTTGAGTCACAACCACTAGATTTCACATGTTAAATACCCTCACATTTGGGGAAGTCCTGTGAGAAGGGGGATGTGCCAGCTCCTACTAGGAGATTCCTGGATGGTGGAGGAAGAGGCACATACCATGATTTCTCATTGTTCATATTTTAATATTAAATAATTCATATTCCAATCTCCCCCTGGGCTGAAGAATGAGGTGATCAACACATACAGTTTAATGGAAGAAGTATTACTGAGTTCTCCATGTTCATAGGTCCCGATTTTCCAAGACAGTCTCGTGGGGGTTACAGGAAAGTAATCAAAAAATCTATTCCAGGGAGGGAATATAATGAGAAAATGAGATATTAGAAGGAAATAAGGTTCTCAATCCCAGGGAGAATTCCAGAAATTACAGACACAAGGACATTGAGAGATGACAGCTCCCCTCTCTCAACAGGATTACTGCAAAAGGTCAGACTGTCATCATCCTAAGCCTTTATTAGGCTTAGGTCAGAAAACATCAGACTCCCAACATTTCACCTGGAACTTTGTCAAATTTCTTGCCCATTAAGTCTTGCTCATTAAGTATTTATTTATTTATTTGCTAGTTCTGGGTCTTTAACTCAGGGACTGAGCACTTTCCTTGAGCTTTCTCAAGGCTGGCACTCTACCACTTGAGCAACAGCACCACTTCTGGCTTTTTCTGTGTATGTGGTACTAGGGAATCAATCCCAGGGCTTTGTGCATGCTAGGCAAGCACTCTACCACTAGGCCACACTCTTCTTTTACTTTTCCTCTCCTCTCCTCTCCTCCTGCTCCTCTCCTTCTCCTCTCCTCTGACTCTCTTCCTTCTCCTCCTCCCCATCTCCTCACACTTCTCTCCTCTTTCTCCTGCTCCTCCTCCTCTCCTCTTCCTCCTCCTCTCCTCTCCCTATTCTCCTCCCCCTCCTCCTCTCCTCTTTCTCTTCTTTCTCCTCTCTTCTTCCCCTCCTCCTCCTCTCCTCCCCCTCCTCCTCCTCTCCTCCTCCTCCTTTCCTCCTCCTCCTCTCCTCCTCCTCCTCCTCTCCTTCTCCTTTCCTCTTCTCTCCTCCCTCCTCTCTTCCCCTCCTCCTCCTCTCCTCCTTCTCTTCTCTCCTCTCCTCCTTTCCTTTCCTCTTCTCCCCCACTCTTCCTCTCCTCCTCCTTCCGCACCTCCCGCTGTTTCTCCTTCTTCTCCTGCTTCGCTTCCTCCTCCTCCTCCCAGGCCATGATAAGTTACTTTAAGGTACTACCCTCATAGTCTTGCAGATTGTTTCCTTTCTGGTTGCTGAAATGCTCATGGACTCTGTTATTGTTTATTTTGTGTGTTTATGGGTTCCAAGATGGGATCCAGGGCCTGGGCATTCTCCCTGTGTTTCTGTGTTCAAAGCTAGCACTATTCTCCCATGTAAGTAACAGCACTGTTTCTGGATTGGGGCAGATTAATCCGAGATAAAAGGCTCACTGACTTTCCTTCCCCAGGCTGACTTCAAAACATAATGGATCTTACCCTTCTGAGTGCTAGAATTAAAAGGGGGGTGAGTCTGGAGTTATTCTGATTTTTTTAATAGAATCTATGAGACCAGGAGCATAGATTTGTGGTAGAGTGCTCACCTAGCATATTCGAAGCCCTGGGTTTGATTCTTCACTACCACATAGAAAGAAAAAGTCAGAAGTGGTGCTATAAATCAAATGGTAGAGCACTAACTTTGAGAAAGCTCAAGGACAGCTCCCAGGCCCTGAGTTCAAGCCCCAGGACTGGCAGGAAAAAAAAGAAAGAAAAACAAACAAGCAAGAGAGAAAGAAAGAATCTATGCTTCTCCTATAGATTTAGTTTTCCATGATTCAGTTGGAGTAGCTAATTTGGGGCATAGCCCATTGAGGCAAAGTCAGAATTGTATGCTTTGTAATCAGTTTATTGAATCAGTCTAAAAAGCAATATCATGAATTTAAGGACATGGGGAAAAGGAAAAGCAAAGCCACGGATCAGGATGATGACTTCGCAGGGAAGAAGAAAAGATATCTGAAAGTTCCAGGTGGTTCATCTTCCCAGAAACAATACTGCTGGGATGGTGAAGATGGTTCTCCATGGATTCCTGAACCCTTCACCACCTGCAAGGAGATATCAAATGTGTCTGAGATACTGTGAATGTCCTCACAGTGCAGATTGCTAATGGAAAACACATAATGTATATATAGAAAGGGAACACAAGGCATAAATTGCTAAAGGTGAATTGACTTCCCAGGATCAAACCTGTGCCTGGGTCTCTTCCTAAAATTCCCGTTTTCCTAGGAAAGGAAACCTAGGTCAATGGCACCTTTTGAGGGGTGATACTGATGTCGGCTGTGTACTGGAGATTATGTGTGGATCTGCATTTGTGAATGATTTCTGATGTCTGGTGATGGACCCAATGGCTGAGAGAATTTATAAATATCATATCATCTACTTTGATTGTCTTTAACCATTTCCTGTCTCACACAATTCCATTATTTTGTTCTCAACTTATAAAAACTGATGGGGACTCATAAACCAGTGAGGGATATTTTCACAAATTAGAAATAACTTCTTTTAAGAGAAATTCTTTTTTTTTTGGTCATGGTACTTGAACTCAGGGCCTGGGTGCTGTCCCTGAGCTCCTCAGCTCAAGGCTACTGCTCTACCACTTTGAGCCATATATATACGGTGCCATTTCTGATTTTCTGGTGGTTTCATTGGCGATCATAGTCTATGGACTTTCCTGCTCCAAATGGCTTTGAACCTACAATCCTCAGATCTCAGCCTCCTAAGTAGCTGAGATGACAGGCGTGAGCCACTGGCTCTTGGCTTGAGAAATTCTTTTTTGACACTGAACTTCACTATCTAAAGGAAAATGAGGCAGAATTAGAGTAGCAACTGGGTGAAGACCCAGGTATCTGTCTACTCACCCAAGGCCAGGTCCTTACTTAGGACAGGAATCTGTGAAAAAGAACAAGGAAGGTGAAAATAGGATCAAGGGAGATGTTCAATATTACAAAATCTATTTGTTAATACTCAAGTAAAATGCAATTCTGTGCAGAGATAATATGGAACAAAGGTATTTATTAGAGAGTGATTTCATTTCATTTGATTTTTCTTATTTGTTTGGTGTACTGTAGGGAAAAGGAGCAGGACTTACCTGTTTCCAGGACATATTGGATGCTAGATGTTGGAATGTTCTTCTCCTGGGCTAGCTTCTTCACCAATTGTTCCTGCTGCTCGCTCAGGGCCTCTTCTTTCCCTGTGTGGTCATGGAAAAGAAGTCAGGAAGTACAAGCTTTAGGGACGTCCATGTGTCCCACGAGTCCCTCTTGGGCTATCCAACATCATCAGCCTTTCCCCAAAGGGCTCCTGAAGATGAAGGTGGGGTTTCTTGAGCTGTGTACCCCTGTTTCTGGTTCTTGGGATCATTCCTCAAGTCTGTGAGCTGACTGTGTAATCATATGCACCAATGACAAAGAGATAATGGGGATAATAGATTGAGTTTTTCTGCTTTTGTTTTGGTCATGTGTGTGGGGGGGCGGTGCATGCACGCCCATGGGCTTGAAGTATGGACCTGGGAAATATCTCTAAGCTTTTTTTTTTGTTCAAGGCTATCATTCTACCATTTGAGTGACACCTCCATTTTTGGCCTTATTTTTTGGTGGTTCACTGGAAATAAGAGTCTCACAGACTTTCCTGCCCAGACTTGGCTTTGAACCTACGATTCTGAAATCCCAGCATCCTGAGGAGCGAAGATTACGGATGTGAGTGACAGGTGCTCAGTGGAGATTTCTTATTTCCTCCCCACTGTAGAGTCTCCCTTTACCATATCTTCATTTTAGGACACATTTTCTGTGTGCTTGTCTCTTCCCCAAAATGAGAGGACCTAAGTTATCTGAACTTTCACATAGGAGAAAACCCAAATCAAAGCTCTATCGTCTATGATTGTTGTTCTTAATGTACTAGGTTATTTCTCTTCCCTTTTGTTTCCTTTTGGTTAATCTCATATTGTTACTGTATCTGACTTTGTTACCTGGTATATTATACATACGTTTATTTGGTTTATTTGAAATAGGAAAAGGAAGGAGGGGTAGGGAGAGGGAAATGGGGACAAAAACATGAGAAGGGGTGTGAGAAATAATGTACCTACTCTCTGGCAAATGTAACTATAACCCCTCTATACATGACCCTAACAATAAAAAAAACTATAGAAGCTACCTTGGGAGTGTGGCCTAGTGGTAGAGTGTGGGCCTAGCATTCACAAAGCCCTGGGTTCAAGTCCTCTGTACCACATACACAGAAAAAGCCAGAAGTGGTGCTGTGCCTCAAATGGTAGAGCACTAGCCTTGAGAAAGCTCAAGGACAGTGCCCAGGCCCTTAGTTCAAGCCCTAGGATCAGCAATGATGATGATGATGATGATGATGATGATGATGATGATGATGATGATGATGATTCAGCAAAAAGAAGCTCAAGGACAGAGTGTAGGCCCTGAGTTCTAGCCCCAGGACTGGGGTGGGGGTCAGAAAGAAGAAGTTAGGAATGAGTGGAATCAACATGGGACAGAGTCAGGACCTGTGAAGGAGACACACAGAGGTTTTTCTGACCCAGCCAAGGCCTGGGTGAGGCCAGTGTCCACGGCCCTTCAGCCAAGCTTACCAGCTATGAGGATCAAGTGTGTGATACGCCCCTGCTCATTCACATTCTGGTTGTAGAAGATGATGTAGTCTACACCTTGCGCCAATATCTGGAAAAAGTTCTTCCCATAGTCTGTGAGGGGAGGAAGAACTATGGTCAGCTCACCTGAGAGACCATTGCATGGCCCCTGGCCTGGGTGGAATGGACGAGTCTTATCCTGTCCTAACTTGGCTTGGAATCAGTATCATGAACTTTCTTGACATTCTAATACCTGGATTTGGGGGAGGTGGAGAAATCCACCCCAGTCCAGACAGAACAAGGAGACCATTTCCTGAATTCTCCCCCAACTTAAAACCATCTTAACATGGATGTCCACAAATCTGAACTTCCATTTGTCCTGTGCCATACTGAATGCATGTCCACATGTGCAGGCTTGCTCTTTTTTTGTTGTTGTTGATATTTTGGCTTTTACAGCTGAGATTTCAGTACATGAGAACATTTTGGAAACTCAGTGGTTGATTTATCTTATATAAAGATGTTTTTGTAAGAAAATATTCTTTGTTGTTTTAGCTGGACACCAGTGGCCTAAAATCCTAGCTAGTCAGGTTGCTAAGATCTGAGGATCACAGTTCAAAGCCAGCTCAGGCAGGACAGTCTATGAGACTCTTATCTCCAATTAACCACCAGAAAACTGAAAGTGGCACTGTGGTTCAAGTGGTAGAGCACAGAGAAGCTCACGGACAGTGCCCAAGCCCCAGGATTGGCACAAAAAAAAAAGAAGAGAAAAAGAAAGAATATATATATATATATATATAAATATGTGATATAACTATATAATTACATAATATAAAATATAGAATATGTTATATGAACATATTATATAAATATAATTACATAACTATATAATATAATGTTTATATATAATATATAAATATATATTTCTTTACTTATCTTTTAAAAATAGTTTTATTTCCCTTTAATTTTTGTCTTTCATTTTCTTTGTAGTTTTTATTTTTTTTTAAATTTTTTTATTTTATTTTTTTTGCCAGTCCTGGGCTTGAGCTCAGGGCCTGAGCACTGTCCTTGGACTTTCTCAATGCTAGAGCTCTACCACTTGAGCCTCAGCACCACTTCCAGCTTTTTTCTACATGTGGTACCGAGGAATCGAACCCGGGTCTTCATGCATGGTAGGCAAGCACTTTAACCACTAGGCCAAACTCCCGGCCCCCTTTGTAGTTTTTATTATCTTCAAGTATATCTTTTTTTTATCTTTATCTTTTCAGCTCCAAATATATTTTATGAACTTTTATGGTTTTACCAAGTAGCCACCATTCAACTAAGCAATTTATGAATATAGTGCATCCATATCAAGGTAGAAAGTATAGACTTTAAATCATTTTTTCCAATAAGGCTAAAGTACTGCTTTGTGGAAGGCTGATTCCTGTCTACTACCACTTAAAGATAGTAAAAACTTTTTTTAATGATCAATGTGCATTCTGAAAACCTATAATCAGAGGAATTGGGATTATTGATCTTCTGGATTCACATCCCCATCATTTTTGTTCATTTTTTTCAATAAATTATTTAAAATTTATATACCTTATAAAAAATGGAACAAGTTAAAAAAAATTCATGTATTTGGAAAATTGTGCCCTATCACCAAAGCAATGAAGTCTTGTGTGCAACCACTTAGTGACCCTTTTTTAAAAAGGAATAATAAAGCCAGGTGTGGTGGCTCATGCCTCTAATCCTAGCTACTCAGGAGGCTGAGATCTGAGAATCAAGGTTCAAAGCCAGCCCAGGCACAAGAGGACCTGAGACTCTTATCTCCAAACAAACTCTAGAAAACTGTAAGTGGGGCTTGGCTCAAGGATAAGGCGGCAGCCTTGAGCTGAAGAGATCAGGGACAGCACCCAGGCTGAGTTCAAAAAAAAAAAGAAAAAGAGAGAGAATAATAAAGTAAAATACACTGAAGATTCTGAAAGAGAAGTGTGATTTCTGAATTTCATACTCACAGTCCGTGGTGTAGACTCCTTCCTTGTTCTTTATACCCACAACTGTATAAGCTTGGCACTCTTCATTTTTCCTGAGGGAAAAAAAGGAAGGAAGGAAGAAAGGAAAGAAAAGCAGGAGGGAAGCCGTTATTTCCTAACAATAGATTCGAATAACTTCTCCAGGCTTATGGAGTAGCAACAGACATCAACATGGAAGACGCTTTAAATAAATCATGGTTGCATTCTGATTTATTTATTTATTTAGGCCAGTCCTAGGGCTTGAACACAGGGCCTGGTCACTGTCCCTGAACTTCTTTTGCTCAAGGCTACCATTCTATCACTTGAGCTACAGCCCCACTTTGTTGGATATCTTCATGTGGACATCAAGGTAAGAGTATCTACCTGGAGCTCATTGCATGGAAGCCATGTGTGGATCTAATGTCAGGAGAAGCATTTTCAACAGAGAATGATCCAACTAGAAAGTGGAATTAATAAAGCCCCAGGCATTAAGTTTCTAGATTCAGCTAAAGTCTGATCATGGCCCTTGCCTTATGAGTGATTTCACTTCAGAAACAAACACAGTGGGGGTTCACATGCTGTTTCTGAACAGAGCTCCTGATCTCAACTTTACAAATAACACCTGAAGATGCAATGTGGCATGTCAGGCTGGCAACGTAGCCTAGTGTTAGAGTGCTTGTCTAGCATGCATTAAGCCCTGGGTTCAATTCCTCAGTACCACATACACAGAAAAAGCTGTGGCTCAAGTAGTAGAGCACTAGCCTTGAGAAAGCCTAAGGACAATGCCCGGGTCCTGAGTTCAGGCCCCAGGGCTGGCAATATTATTAATAATACTAAAGGTTAAACAAAAAGAAACTCAAGGACAGTGCCAGGCCCTGAGTTCAAGCCCCAGGACAGATAACCATAATCATAATCATAATAATGATTGACTTGAGGTTTGGGGGGAACAGAGCATTTCCTACTTGACAAAAAACCCAATGGTCAAGGATTGGCCATCTTCACTGGACGAGATGTGTCGGAACAGCCCTCTCAGTGGTCCTCCCTCCTGGATGGTCTCTGGATTGTCTGACAGAATCGCCAAGGTGCGACATGGCCCGCTGAACTAGAGGACAAAGATTCCTTCTTAATGTTCCCCATCTCCAGGCCTCATCCTCACAGCCCAGCACAAGCTCTGTCCCTCGAGCAGGGGAGGCTGGACCTGTCCCATGGGATCCACCACGCCCTGGGCCACTATGACGCACACACACTTGTTAGAATCATTAGAGAGAGGTGGCTGGAATTAATGCAGTTAGGACATGTCATCCACATTCATGACATGACAGAATGATGAAAGAGACAGAAGCGTTTTCCCCTGATTGTGAGCACACGGGTATCCCTGAGGTATTAAAAAGAATGACACACACACACACACACACACACACACACACACACACACACATAAAAGCTATGTGAGATGCACATGCCACTGAAGCCTGGTCACATACCTCTGAGTCAGCATAGGCCACACTGACCAGCACAACGAGGAGTAGAGCTTTCATCTTGTCCCAGCCACTGGTAATCCCTCACGTAGACACTTCGAGCTATGATGGACCAGATCTGAACCCATCCTTCCTTTTATATCATGGCTCCTAGAATGGAGCCACTATTGGGTGTCACATGGCCTTTTGTTCCCTGAGTGTCCTGATATGTCCTGGGTTGGCTGACATCTTGTCTCTTTCAACAGGGGATTAGTGTGAAGGGGAAATGGAGTCAAGCCCGGTGACCTTCCTGCTGACATTGGAAGCAAGATGACACAATGTAGACTGAAGCCTGGAGCTACTTCTCCCCCTTCTGCCCCCACGCATGGCAGGAGGCGCCATTCACACCAGTGTGTCCACCCCAGTGAGCATTCTATAATCAAAGATGGTGCGCTGTGACTAAATTTGATGGAAAACGACTTGATGGAATAAACATCCAGTATCAGAGCTTATGTCAGATGCATTTCTGCTTAAAAAATCATTTTTGGGGATGGGAGTTGGAGTGTGGCCTAGTGGTAACGTGCTTGCCTAGCATGCATGAAGCCCTGGGTTCAATTCCTCAGTACCACATACACAGAAAAGGTCAGATGTGGTGCAATGGCTCAAGAGGTAAAGGGCCAGCCTTCAGAAAGAAACTCAGGGACAGTGCCCAAGACCTGAGTTCAAGGCCCAAGAGAGATAATAATAATAATAATAATAATAATAATAATAATAATAATAATATTTGGGCAAAAAGAAGCTCAGGACAGTGCCCAGGCCCTGAGTTCAAGCCCCAGGACTAGCAATAATAATAATAAAAATAATCGTGGTTGAGCAAAAGGAAGCTCAGGGACAGTACGTAGGTCCTGAATTCAAGCCCCAGGACTTGCAATAAATAAATAAATAATTATACAAAACAGATTTTTTTTCCATATCTCCTATGTACTATTGAACTATGGTGATCCTTTGCTAGGAAAATCCTAGATGTATACTAATTATTGCCAATGAGGGAAACTGTGGAGCCTGTGTTTCTTTAGTTTTGGCTTAACTTCCAATAAGAAATCATTTTGGGGGCCAGGAGTTTGGCCTAGTGATAGAGTGCTTGCCTACCATGCACAAACACCTGGGTTTGATTCCTCGGTACCACATATGTAGAAAAAAAGTTTTCTTTTTTTTAAAAAAAAGCCAAAAGTGGTGCTGAGGCTCAACTGGTAGAGCTCTAGCCTTGAGAAAGTCCAAGGACAGTGCTTAGGCCCTGAGTTCAAGCTCAGGACTGCCCCCCCCCAAAAAAAGAAGTCATTTTTGGAGAAGGCATACTATTACTTCTTACCTGATATGTATGCTTCCATTCATTCATCCATCTCCTTTTTGTTTGTGGCCATCCACATTCTGTGTTTGTAGAGTAACTCAATGGGAGAAATAACATAAGAAACATTCTTTGAAATCATTTTCATTATGCTTTAGTGGTATTTTTAATGAGATTTCTTTGTATTTCTACTGAAATCTAGTCTCATCCCAAAATCAAAATCAGTATTTCCATAATCTGGTTGCATATGTAGATTTAGATAGAGATATATAGATATGCCTGTCTCAAAAACCACACAAATCCAAGATGCAATTTCTCTGGCAATCTTTAGGAAGGGACTAGTTCAAGCCCTAGTACTGAAAAATAATAACAATAATCATAATATTGGATAAACAAAAGCAGGATGAGCCTAGGGCCAAAAGTCTACAGCTCTGAGTTCAAGCCCTAGTACTTCAACATAATAACACTAATCAATAATACCCATATTATTAATCAATAATAACTATTGTAATATACATAATAACTAATGTATATATACATATATATGAGTGTTTATATATATTATATATAATATATATTTTATATATAACCTCATGCCAAATAGTTAATAAAATTAATAAATATTATTTCAAATTCACTCATATATGTATGACATCTACATTATGGCACATCAGTATTTTATATATAATTGCATGACAGGTGGTGAATAAAATTAATGCAGATATTAATTCAAATTCACTCCTATATATGAGTTTTTAAAATACTCGGTACCCTTACATAGAAAAAAGCCAGAAGTGGTGCTGTGGCTCAAATGGTAGAGCTCTAGCTTTGAGAAAACCCAGGGACAGTGCTCAGGCACTGAGCCCAAGCCCAGGACTGGTAAAAATAAAACAAAACAAAAACTAATACAGATATTAATTTAAATTCATTCCTATATATTATATATAATGGAATATCAGTATTTCATATATCATTACATACCAGATAGTTAATAAATTAATACCGGTATTAATTCAACATATTTCTTGGTTATCATTTTCTCTCTTGATTCCAGGAGTAAAGAGAAGGTCAAGGTAAGACTTCAACTACTTCCTTCTTCCTTTCTCCCTTTATCCTATTTATTGAATAAGCTGCCACGAAAATTCACCCTGTGCGTATATCCTGGTTGGAATAAAGGTCTTATCAAAAACCACAGTTTAACTACTTCATTTCCTAATACCTTGTGGTCATCTAACAGATAATTCAATATTTTTCCCACTGAGTTTAATTATGTCTATAATTACCATAGGCAGATAAGAGTATATCAGTTTGAAGGTGTCCAAACACCATGTCTAAACAGAATTAATGTTGAAGACATTACTTTTTTTGTCATATTTCATATATTTTATTGCCAATTCTAGAATGTAAATGAATGGCTCTTAAAATGATTCCCTAAGGGTGCTGGGAGCGTGGCCTAGTAGTAGAGTGCTTGCTTAGCATGCACGAAGCCCTGGGTTCCATTCCTCAGTATCACACCCACACAAAAAAAACAGTAGTGGTGCTGTGACTCAAGTGATAGAGCAGGAGCCTTGTGAAAGCTCAGGGACAGTGTCCAGGCCCTGAGGTCAAACCCCAGGACTGGCAATAATGATGATGATGATGATGATGATGATGATGATGATGATGATGATGATGATGATGATAATGATGAATGTCCTTGATTTTGGCTCTACTTTTCTTTCTGTTTTCAAGTGCATGATTTTGCCAGATTTCCCATGTGTTCAGTGGTAATTGTCTAATTTTTTCTTTCTTCCTTCTCTCTGTATTATGTATTCTATATAATCTATCTCTGTATGTATTCTATGTGAGTCTATATTCCATGGATATTTTGTATGAGTCTATGTTCTATATATATTCTCTATAAATCTATATTCTACATATATTCTGTATAAATCTATAATATATATTCTCTATAAACCCCATTCTACATATATTCTATGTAAGTCTATAGTCATATATACTCTGTATATTGTACAGAAACCTATATTCTCCATAGGTCTGTATTCTCTATATATTCTATATAAGCTATATTCAATATACATATATATAGCATGTAAGTCTATTTTATATATATATATATTCTATGTAAGTCGATATTCTATATATTTTATGTAATAGTCTATGTAAGTTTTTATTCTACATGTATTCTTTTTTTGTGTGTTCAGTCTTGGAACTTGAATTCTAGGCCTGGGCACTGTCCCTGAGCTCTTCAGCTCAAGAGTATCGCCCCTACCCCTTGAGCCACAGCACTACTTCTGGGTTTTCTGGTGGATAATAGTCTCAGGGACTTTAGCGCTAGGGCTGGCTTTGAACGTGATCCTCAGATCTCAGCCTCCTGATTAGCTAGGATTACAAGTGTGAGCCACCATGCCTGGAATCTACATGTATTCTATATGTCTATATTCTATGTATATTTTGTATGAGTCTATTTTCTACATATATTCTCTCTAAGTCTATATTCTGTACGTTTATAATCTAATATATTCTATATATGTTTATATTCTATTTGTATTATATATTCTATGTAAATCTATAGCCTATGTAAGTTATATATGTATTCCATGTAAATCAACATTCTATATATTCTATACAAGTCTATATTCTATATGTATTCCTTGTAAATCTATTTTCTCTGTATATCATGTAATCTGTGTAACTCTACATTCTCTATGTATTCCATATGTTCTATATAAGTCTATGTTTTATATATACTCTTTCTGTTTCTCTCTATATATAATATATAGCATATATTATGTATTGGGAAACCAAAGTAGAAGGAACAGCCCACACAAGTCATCCCTGCCCACCGTGGCACTGCCCACCTGGAATCCCAGCGTGGATTAGGGAAGAGTGAACTGTGGGTGTGAAGCCAGCCTGTCCCACTCAGCTAGACCCTGTCTTAAAAAAAAAAAACAAGTAAAGCTAAAGAGATGAAAAGTTGTATATAATAAATGAATGAATGAATGAGTGGATACATGAATGAATGATTATTTAAATAAATGAATGAATAAATAAATGAGCAAGTGAATAAATGAAGGAATAAATAAGTGAATGAATAAGTGAATATATGAATGAATGAATAAGTGAATAAATGAATGAATGAAAAATTAATGAATGAGTGAATGAATGAATAAATATGTCAAGGAATCAATGAATGAGTCAATGAATGAATGAATCAAAGAATGAATGAATGAATAAGTGAATGAATTAATACATGAAGGAATAAATGAACTAGTGGATGAATGAACAAATAAATAAATGTATGTGGGGGAATATACAGATAGATGGCCAACTAATTGCAGAGATGGTGAATGAAGTCATTAGCAACAAATTCATTAGCAGTGAATTCATTAGAGTTAATAGATTGGAAGGCATTCATCAGAATTAAGTAGGATGAGATAATTAACCAGAATTAATTAGAATGAATTAATTAGGAGGCATTAATAGGAATTAATTCATAGTAGATGAGGCATGGGTGGCACTGGACATTTGTTTTTCCATATTTATGGAGATGTATTAAATTATTATTATGCTATGTTAGTACATTAATATTATGATATTGTATTTTTAAATTTTATTCTATCATTGTATTCTATTATTTATTATTATGTTACTATACTATATATTATTTATTATATTACTATCATGTGTATGATAATATCATTGGTACTATATTATATCATTATATGATACTACATTATGTTATTACATTCTATTATTCTATTATATTATTGTATTATTAGATTATACTAGTGTCTTATTATTTTTGTACTATTAGATTAGAATATTTATACTATTTATTATTATTGCACTATTAGATTATTTTATATTTTATTATTTCATTGTATTATTAGATTAGATAACTTCAATTATATTATTAAATTATTATTATTATTGCTGTAATTTTCTTCTTATTATTTTGATTCCCCCTCCAGTGATTCTGATGTGGAAATGAGGTTGAGGTTTGCTAATGGACTGTTGTGAGTACACAGGAAAAATAAAATAAAATCAAAATCAAACTAAATCTCCTGAGTTCTCTGGCTTCCCAGTGATTTAGAGACAAATCTGCATTATGAATGCCCCCAGTCTAATTACCAGACTCAGATCAAATCATAAAGAGGTTAAACAATAATAATAGTAGTAATAATAATAATAATCACCCAGATTGAAAATCCTGAACACCAGGAACCTGCCCTGGTCAGGTGTCACAGGGAATTTGCATTCATGAAGTTATTGAATGTGTCAAAAGACCCAGGAGGCAGGCAAAAAAGACAGGACATATGTTCCAACCTTCTTGGGGGAAAAGAAAAGGAAAGAAAATCGTTGTGACAAATTCCAGGCTAGGATTGTTGCAGATAATTTAGTCAAGGAGAGTTTTCTAAAGTAGAGTCTGGATGGCAGAATGGTGGGTGAAGTGAGTTCTCAATGAGACATACATATATATATATAGTCATATATATTTGATTATATATATATTCAATTATATGTGTCCAATTATATATTCAATTATATACATATTCATTTACATATATTCAATTATGTATGTTCAAATATATACTCAATTATATATTCAATTACATGTGTATTCAATTATATGAATAATTCAATTATATATTCAATTTAATATATTATATATTATTATAGCTTATAATAATATATAATATATAAAGATATATAATTGTATAAATATGACTATATACTATATGACTATATATGACTATATGCAACCATATATTGGATTTATATATATTATAATATACACAATACATATATAATATAACATTCATATTATATAGACAGCTATATATAATTGATATATATAGCTGAATATATATTCAAATGTATTAATAATATTAATATATGTTTAATAATTCAAGACCATAAAACAAGAACTCAGATATAGGCAATTGCAGACATGAACCTGGTAATGGAATGATTGCTATTTGACTCAGGGTATTATTGATAGATTGATCAAGTAGTTGATTGGTTGATAGATTGATAGATTGATTGATTGATTGAGCCAGCAACTGGAATTTGAACTCAGGGCCTGGGCGCTGTTTCTGAGCTTTTCATTTTTTTTCACTCAGAGCTGGCACTTTACCACTTGAGCCAGGATAATACAAAAGCACTCACTTTATCATGCACCATGAATGCAGAACAGTAGCTGTAGTTCTCTCCCTTTTCTCCTTCCTTCTTTCTTTCCTTTCTTCTTCCCTTCCTCCCTCCTTCCCTCCCTCCTTCCCTTCCTTCCTTCCTTTTCATTCGTTCGTTCGTTCCTTCCTTCCTTCTTTACTCTTTCCTTCCCTCCATCCCTCCCTCCCTTTCTTTCTTCCTTCCTCTCTTCCTTCTTTCCTCCCACCCTCCCTCCCTCTCTCCTTTCCTCCCTCTGATCTTGTAGCTTTATCTCAGTACCTGTGCTCCTTGTCTGAAATGTTTTCCTTCAAGGCTGGTGCTCTACCACCTGAGTCACAGCTCCACTTTGGTCTTTTTCTGAGTGGTTAACTAGAGATGAGTCTCACAGACTTTCCTGCCCTGGGCTGGCTTTGAACCTTGATCCTCAGAGCTCAGCCTCCTGAGTAGCTGGGATGACAGGTGTAAACCACTGGCACCCAGCAGACATAATTTTTTTTTGAATCTTACAAAAGGATTATTTTCTGTCATAGTTCATTTTTTTGTTTTAATTTACCTCACACCATCTGAGTCGAGATGAAGGGATGTTTTTCTTTTTTGCTGGCCACCGAAGATAATATCCTCAGCTAATCTCTGTGCGCAGGTGTGAAGGGCGATTTTCCCATCATGACGGTGCATGCAGTTGGCATCACACACACATGTAATCAGCTCCTAAAAATAACCTGGAGGGAGACAGCCATCTCAGAGACCTATTTGACAACTCCAGCGAGGCAAATGGGATTCTGATGTTGATAACAAAGAACATCTTATTAAATTACATGAGGTGGAGGGGTGAGGGGTTCATCCTGGCAGGACTTCCCAACCCGTGATCAGCTGTACACATTGTCCAGGAAAAGTCAGCCAACATGGAAGGACAAAAAAACAACACAAAAAAAATCTCCTGTTCTGATGAATTGAAAGAACTTGTCCATGATCAAATAATTAATTAATAATAATAGTAATGACTATAAAGAAATCTTTTCAAGAGGAAATGGAATGCTTTAGACACAAATGCTTGAATCTCCATGCCCCCAGGAGGCCTCCAGAGATGAGCTTTCACATAAGCATTGGCCTCTTTGATCAGGGTTGGGAATGGAGGTCATAGGATTCTGATTAAAGCTTCCCAGTGGAGATGTGGGCCCCTTTCTGTTTGGGGGCTGCTCAGATGTCAGGGTAAGTATGTCCATGCCTGTGACCAAGCAGCAATCAAATCCAGCCTTCTTGATGACTCCTATTTCTATTTCCAACCTTCCTCGTGAGTAAGGAGATATACACTGGATGTCTGTCCAGAGGCACCTCTGAACAAAAGTTTACTGAAAGTAATCCTTCTACTGCATTCTCCAGGCTCTCTTGGAGTTAAGACACTGGTTACAACTGGATGGACATTGGATACACACACACACACACACACACACACACACACACACATACACACACACAAGAAATAGTTCTTTAGGGATTATCATAGTTTCAATCTATCTCCCAAAGTTCATAAGGAAATAAAGATACTGGGTCTAAATGGTGCCTCCTTGGCTTCTTGGTGCATGAAGCTGAAGTCCCATTCCTCCAGCTGATGGACATGCCTGTATTCCTAGAGGTAGGAGTGGGTACTTGAATGATAGGTTACTGGGCCC
This sequence comes from Megascapheus bottae, assembly GCF_031878675.1. Lineage (NCBI taxonomy): Eukaryota > Metazoa > Chordata > Mammalia > Rodentia > Geomyidae > Megascapheus > Megascapheus bottae. Next base: position 4,117,332 of record NC_143511.1, on the reverse strand, counting down.
TGTCAGTCTTGGGTCATGAGCTGCTCAAGCTCCTTGTGGCCCCACCCCCTGTCCCTGGCCCTATTTAGGCCCTGATCAGCTTAGGCACCATGATACCAAGCCTCATGTCTCCTGCCTTTCCTCTGGTCACCATGGCTCCCCCATCAGCTCTCTATTAGAGTTGATCTTCTTCACTGAGATTATTCTTTTCTGATCTTTCTATGCTCCTCTACCCCCATGGTTCAGTTTTCAAACAGTATTAAGTGCATTCAAAGCTGCAAGCATTTTGTGGATACATGTCCCCTTGCTGTCACTGGTTTTGTAATAAAAATCCCTAATTCCACCTCTCAAAATGCAGCTTCTCTATATCTTGCTGATGGAATTCTGTATAACAATGACCTGAAAGGTAATGTTCAGTGGAGAAGTGCTGGGATCTAGGGCTTAATCAAAGGTGACTGGGTGAAAAGAAAAATATGGCTTTTATGCTCAGATCAAGGTGTCATATGATCTGGGTAACTATAATCCCCAAAGGCCCATCTGTGGATAACCTAGTCCCCAACTTGGGGGGTGGTGTGCTATCTGGAAGTGGTCTAGCTTTTGGTGAGGTGGAGCCTTGTAGGAGCTGCTTGGGTCTCTGTGGGTTTGGTATCAAGGGGAGTGGTTACAGAATACTTTAGCACCTTTAAGGGCTAAGCAGGGAGAAGAACAAATCTCTGCTAATTAATGGACAGTCATTTTCTTCCTGGATAGTGGATGTCTAAGCTTCCTATACAGAGGAATATAAGTGAGTTTCAAGTTCTTAATTCTACATATTTTCTTATCTTCTCAGAGACTGGAAGGTTTTTATAGAAAAAGAAGAGGAGGGACCTGGGCACTGGGGGCTCATGTGTATAATCTTAGCTACTCACAAGACTGAGATGTGAGGATTTGGGTTCAAAGCCAGCCTGGGCAGAAAAGTCCCCTTCAGACTCTCATCTCCAATTAACCCGCTAAGAAACTGGAAATGGTGCTGTGGCTCAAAATGGTACAGCACTAGCCTTGAGTAAAAGAGCTCAGGGACAATTCCCCATCCCTAAGCCCAAGCCCAAGAAGAAGAAGGAGAAGAAGAGGGAGGAGAAGAAGAATAAGAGGAGGAGAAGGAGGGAGGAGGAGGAGGAGGAAGAAGAAGAAGAAGAGGAGGAGGAGGAGGAAGAAGAGGAGGAAGAGGAGGGAGAGGAGGAGGAGGAGGAGGAGATTTTTAAATTTTTCTGATCTGAGCTTCCCAGAACTGACCCTTCTTTTTTCTTTCTGAGGATACCAAGATCATAGGCACAGACATTATCAGAAAATGAGGATCAGAGGAGTGGCTCATTGAAAGAGAGTCCCTACTCTGCCATTATGAAAGATCTGAGTGTGTACTGAGTTGGATGTTGCCCAGGAGGTGGCCAAGTGAGAAATGGAGAAAGGTCTAAGAAATGTTTTGAATTCAATTCCTGTCTTGACATTGTACAAAGAATTTGCTCATGTCAAGAATGACATCGCCCCATTTGTTAGGAAATGGAAAGACTTAGAAAAATCATATTAAGTGAAGTAAGCCATACTCAAGGGAACTTAGGCTCAATGGTTTCCCTCATTCGTCATAATCAGTAGAAACCTTGGGCTCTACTAGCAGAGATCTGCAATAGAGCAAAATCTTGATACATAAGGCCATATAATGTGAAGCTAATTGAAAGGACCTCCAGGATATTGAAACAAAAGCCATATAATGAATGATTGTTGTCCTTAATGTACTATGTTATCTCTCATTTCCTTTGCTGTCCCTTGGTTATCTCATATTGTTATAGTATCTCACTTTGTTATCTGATATATTGAATTTATTTGTATTTGGATATTTGAAATTTGATAGGGAAGGGGGGAAAACCAAGACGGGTGGGGGGTGGGGGGGGAGGGAAATGGGTACCAAGACATGTGAAAGGGTATCAATGTATGTAAATTAATGCACCTTCTATCTGGCAAATATCATGTAACCCTTTTACTAATTACAATAAAAAATATATAAAAAAAGAATTTGCTCATGTCTAAGGTATCCAGTCATTTTTGTGCTCCACATGGTAGCTTGATAATGTATTGCTCAGATTGACAGGTGGGTACTGTGAAAATGAAGCAAATAATCTTACCATTATTGTTGCACATTGGATTTTGTCTACTAATTGTATTTTAAGCAGAATGCCTATCCTAAGAGGTATTATTCTGTAACATCCCTGCATTTCTACCTTTGTTTTGCACAAACCACAAGAGGACAGAGATCTATAAGAAAAGAAGCTAAGGAGGAAGAGAAACTGTTTTCCCAGGTGCCAAGGTGATTGGTCACTATTTTTCCTATTTCCTTCTTTGCCATGTTCTAGGCATACTTGGAATTCAGCACAGCCAGCCTGAGTCACAAGGGGAATAAATTAATGGCTATGATTATGAGGACAGTGAAGTGGATGTAGAAGATTATGGAGACAGTAGCTAGATTCAAGAGTCCTTCTCCCAACCCCACCTGCCTCATCCCATCCATGTGCTATAGACCAGCAGCCCCTCGATACGTTGGGCTGGTCCTAGTTACAACTTTGTATGTTCTATTACCTATATCTTCCTAGACAAGCATGCCAACACTACTTGTTTTCAGAAACTGCTATGTCCAGATCCTCTCTGTCAGGTGTGCAGCAGGACAGCTGTGGAGGCCAGTCACCTGCTTTCTCAAACATCTGTGAAAGTCACTGTCTCTTCAGGGTGCCTGTTGGTTTCTAAAACTCCTGTGAAAAAAGTCATACAAGTCACTGAACACTCCTCTCTCAGAAAACCTAGCAGAAAATGCAATTCCAGCCACAACACCTGAGCCTTCTCCAACTCTACTCCCCACAGACTCTCCTAACCAGGTGATCGTCTCACCAGAGACTATATCTCCCTTGGAAACTACATTTCCAGTGGACCCATTACCATCCCAACCACTTGCCCCCACTCCTCCTCCCCTAGAACATCATACTCAGGCAACAGAGCCTATTCTCCAACACGAGTCCACCTGTGAGATACCTGGCAGCCTCTCTGGCTGGTCCACTCATGACCCACTAACCAGAGACACTGGCCCTTCCAGCTTGACAGTGTCAGCGCTGTCCTGCAGGGAGCCAGGTGTGAAGAGCCAGTTAACAGAATGCGAGGCCACGCAGGAATCCCTGGCCCTCCATTCTTCTGAGGCCTCTTCGGGAGGTGTCACTGCACCCTACCACATCGAGCCTGGTAACCTCTCATTTGTCAGTGTTGATGTTCTAACATTCTTGGAGACCCAGATCAAGAAGAGAGGTGGCTTCTTGATGTGGAAAGAAAGGGAAAGCACAACTGATTCTTGTGCCCAACAAGATAACCTAGAGTGCCGACTGAAAGTGTTGGAGTCTGTTGCTGAGCAGCAGGACCTGGCAGTTTCCCTTCCATTTGGGATCTCCAAAGGCAAGCAAGAGGAGCTGCACAAGTACGTGCAGGCCCCAGGTCTGAATCCCTACGAGGACCATTCTCAGCAAAAGTCTATCCAGCTCATCTGGGATCTCCCATCTCTACACAGTGAGTCCCTGAGCTCCACTGTCCCTGCCTTAGGTGACTATTCCTCGAAATTTATTTTCTACAATGTAATAATCTCCAATGTCTTCACAGCCCACGAATCCCCAGTCATCCCTAAACCTAAGCCTCTGCCATTGCCTGAAATCCAATCTCTATTCTTGCCTAAAACCTTGCACCATGATCTTCCAGGATCCCAGGCCCTGCTTCAGCCTCCACTTCCAGTTCTGCCTGCTTCTCCAATACTCTGAGGTAGGTCCTGTGGAGTCTGTTTTCATGGATCACAGAGCATTTACATCATCTGAAATTCATCATCTGGAACACAATATATTGCAGAAAAAGCAGGAGAATGTGTGGAGTTTGCCCTCCAGAGATCTTTAGAAGCCTTTTGTTCTCCAGCTTTCCAGAACTTTCCATTGGTCAGACAGTATTTCAAGGCCAATATTACAGTCTCCATCCTTCCTCAGTGCTTGCCAAGAAAGCACCTTCAGCAGCTCTGGGGCCTGCCCTGAAGGATCCAGGAGTTTCTGTTGCTGCTAAGTGCTAGGATAGAAATTCTCCAGAGCTCTGACTCAAGAGCAGTCAGGGACTTTCATGAATTCCTCTGTGAAATGTAAGAGCAGCACACATCCGAACTTTGAGTCACAACAACAAAACACAGCTCTGATGAGAAGATCTCAAAGATACCTCTGATAGAGGAGTTAGTAGGAGAGGAACGGGGACACAATCCAGAGACTGGCCCCACTGACCATCTGTCCAGTGACCCAAATGGGCTTCCACGTACTAATTCAGGGTGTTATTCTGAGTCATACTCTGAAAGTTACACAAGGAGTATACCTCAGAGGTGAGTCTGAGTCAGAAACAACTCAAGAATACTCTGTAAGTTCATGGAGCAAGACATTTGGAGAAATCAGTGAAGGTCATATCCCTGGCATTGTGCATGTTTCATGCCAATCCAATAACATGCACTTGCTACTGTATGGTAAAATCCCTAGCCAAATGAAACATAGGTTTGGCATCATTGGCAGGAAGTACAGCAGCTTGAACACACACTGTGATATTTCCTTCCATTTCCAGCAAGCCAACTATTGTGACAGAGTTTAATATTTTCAAAAGAAGACAATGCATAGCCTTCTCCAGAAGGTCCAGGAATTCATAGAAACTGCTCATGTAAAAGAAGATCTGTCCCAGGCCTATTCCAACTTTAAACTTCCCTCCCCATCCACCTCCATTTCAGAGGGGTCTGCAAGCCCCTTACACAAAATTATTTTGCTAATCACAAAAAAGATGGAAACAAACAATTCAGCCCTCATCACAGACTTTTCTGTTCTGGCCCCTGACACCTGTGAGAAAGAAAAGACAGGCTTCAGTGACACGCACTTTCTGACACCAACCATGAGTACATTGAGAATCTGTATAGAATGAAAGAATGCAGATGGCTTTTTCTACACCAAATACATGGTGTCCTAAAAAAAGCCTGAAACAGCCTATGGCAGCCACTGTGCATTCTAATTATGTCCCCAAGTAGAAAAAGGGATGCACCCAGAAAAAAAAAATTCCTGTACAATAACTCTAGGGTGATATTCAAGACCACGGGACATTGTGCTTTTCAATTGCAAGCTAGTACCATCATGACAACCAAGGAGTGCAAAACCTCACTAGTGACACATGTGAATCAAAGTAAAGCAGATGACCCTGACCACTAAAAAGGCCCCAGTAGACAATTGGCTCCTCAGAGTCCTGAATTATTAGACTTTAAAAGTGTAATTTTCAATGAACGGAAACCAAAATTGGAGAGCAAAATGTCAGGAAAAGCCCAGCGTCTTCAGGATGACCTACCTTTGGTGTCAGATAACTTGAAAAACCTGAGTTTTACTTGCTTTTCACTCTAGTATCACCAGTAGGGGCATGGCAGCTTCCCGTGTGTTGCATGCTCAATTGGACAAAACAAAGATCAGCAGGGAGCAGGGACAGGAGGTTTGCACAACTAGTGACCTCCACAAGAGCCGAGGCAAGAACCTGCCACAAGATAACAAGAGCATGAGTTCTGCAACACCCAAATCACGGGCTCTTGGTGGAGGAGATGCAGGGCTGGGACCATCACAGCCCAGAAAGAGAACCACAGCCTTTACAATAAAAAGGACAGCTGTCTTCTGAAAAACCATTTCAGAAACCACATGAGAGTTTTTCCAGTGGCTTAGTACAGGTAAAAGTGGCAAAGGACAAGAAAGTTCTCTGGGAAAGGGCAGTTCTCCATCATCATCTGTGCAGGTCAGAAGTCTAAGTAAAGAGCTGCTTTTCCTGGGATCACTGAACATCAGAAAGTTACCAGAGACACTGGGAAATCCCAGTAGCCAAACGAGGGCAGAAGCATGGAGTAAATACCATGTACCCCCAGGTCTCTTTTGTCTCCCATGAAGTCTAGGAAAACTCAACAAAAGGCAGACCTACAGACCCAGACCCAGACTATATCCAGGGCCAGGACCTCATCTATACAGCTTCCTGCTCTAGAATGTCTTGGATCAAGTTCAGGCTGCAAGAAGCTACTTGGAACAGGCAGCGTACAGGAAAGCCCTGGCAAGGAAATTGAACAAATACTGTGTTGTTTGCTAACCACAGGCATCTCATAGCCACAGCACATAGGGAGCCAGTGCTCCACGGCAGACCGATCTGGAGATATCAAATGTATCAGGTGCCTCTGGCTGCCCCTAATTCCTAATGGTAGTGTGTTGGGAGTAGTTCTGTATTGAAAGGGAGAATTTTCTCCATCATTTCCTCCAGATATAAAAGTTTCGTCCCTCAAAAGAATTCATTCCTTTCCCCAATAAACTTTCAATACATTGCCTTGTTCTCACCTTGGACAGATGTCCTTACAGCATTTCTGTCTTCTGCATACTGTTTTGTGCATATGGGTTTGGGCTAGTTTTTAGAGAACAAGACAATTAGTTCTTCCGCATTGACAAGTCTGATGAAGCTCTTACTGAGGAGTGGATGGCCGTACTCCCAAATCCCTTTCCCTACCCAGTAAAGTTGAAGAAGGTAGATCTTCTACCTCCAAGCTTAGCACTTTGCCAATTGCATGTCATCCCACAATTTCCTCTGAATTGATTAGTTTCCAGTGTATAAGTAGTAGAGAAATCTTTTTCTGTACAGAGAACCAAAGGTGGATAAATTTTCCAGAACACACAGGCTTACTCATTTCTTAATAGATGTCTGTAATTTCACATAATGTGCTTGTGGCTAATACTTGCAATTCTAACTACTCAGAAGGCTACAATCTGAGGATCAAGATTCCAAGCCAGCCTGTATGGGCAAGAAAATCTCTGAGACGCTCGTCTCCAATTACCCAGAAGAAAACTAGAACTGGAACTGTGGCTCAAAGTGGTAGAGCACTAGCCTTGAGCAAAAAGAAACACAGGGACATTGTCCAGACCCTGAGTTCATGCTCCATGGGGGAAAAAATAACTTATGACAAAAAAATGTCCACTGCTAAATAGCAGTATTAAAATCATCTTTTGCCCATATTTTTGAATAAATTTGAACCATATTGGCTGAAATTACAGATGTGGAAACCACTAAGACAAATGAACCATAAGTATAAAACTAAAAGTGTAATTTGCCATTTGACAGGGTAGTCTAATAATAAGAAACTTAGGTTTGTTCTGGGATGTAGTTTGGTCATAGGCCAATTGTGTAGTATGTGTGAGGCCCTAGGTTTGATCCTATAAATAAACTTATAAAGAGGTTAAAAATAGAAAAATGAAAACTAGCCCTTGTATGGATTATGCCTTTAATTTCTGTGATATTTTTCTAGTGGTTCATTTTGATTGTACATTATAAAAGTATTTAATGTGAGTCTTTATTCACTCCCCAAACAAAACCAAATGCCACCAACAAAACCCCATGGAGTTCAGGGAAAAGCGGATTTTTTTTTCTTGCTGTTGGAGGAGGAGGAGTTGTGAGGTGAGCAGTTTGGGGGCACTTTGCTTTAGACTTTTTGCCCAAGACAAGTGCCCAAGACTCTTGGGTAGTTAATTGAAATTAAGAGTGTCATGTACTTTCACGGCATGAGCTACTGATGCTTGGCTCTTTTTTCATACTGATGTTTTTGTTATCTTTAAGAAGTCACCAAAGGAGTTACCACTCATTTTATGAACATAATGGCCTCCTGGTTGGTCTTTTTAGGCCAGTCTGATCCAGAATTGTGGGAGGCCCTTTGTGACCTGGCTTCACTAGGATGAAGCCTTGTGGTCATCTTTTGCAGGCTTTTCTCAGCCTCGCTGTTTTCCCATAAGGGACTTGCATCTAACTCCACAGGTCTGGCTGACTAGAGTATTAGTGGTATGGATCCCCGGGACTGCCTGCTTCTGGGAAGCATATAGCTACTTTAGTCTGTTCTCTCCATTCTCTAGGGACCCTTGTTCCAGGAGTCCAGAGCAGAAAGATCCTTGAGCAATCTGAAGGATGTTTCTCTGTGCCTCTTCTCTGTAGACAAGGGTCTGACTTCCCTAAGCTTCCCAGAAGGCACTGTGTCTTCAGTTCCACCCCCAAGGTTAACCAGGTCACAGAAACCAGGGACAATGGACAAAAATACACTGAGTAGCTTCTGCTAATATAATATAATGTAATACAATATAATATAATATAATATAAAGGCATTCCATTTACAAAAGCATCAAAACAACGCAATACCCATCTCCCCTTGTCCCTCTTCTCCCCTTTGCAAATACCCACTTACTGTTACTTATTTGTTGGGCTTTGACTTAGTCTTTTTAAAGAATTACTATCTGTACTCTCCATAGAGTACATTATTACACTTGTCATTTGTAACCCCTTGCCTTACCACCTAGTGTGTGTACCTGTGGCTACATAGGCACATTCTAGCTACTGCAAATGTTTCTCTAGGTCTAGCCTACTTCACTTAATATAGGGGAGAATGCAGGCAGGAATTTGTACATACCACAAAATTGAAAAGTATAAAGTAAGAGGGGGCTTAAAGGGGTGAGGAGGTGGAAGAGGTGACATAGATCAAGGTGCAGTATATACATACACTGTTAAATAGCAAAAAATCAATACATAACCTAAAATTATGGGAAGGACTGGACTAGCCCCTCTCGCCCCCTGCCACCTCAGCTCTGACATGGATCTGCACCCAGGATATATGTGGGATGGAGCTTTCTAAAGAAAGTTCTTTTAGTAGTAATAGTACTGGCGGTGCTGAGTTGAGCTATGTCCCCAACCTTAGGGTGTACACTATTAGAACATCCTTTGAACTCCTTTCTTGGGTATTTAGGATGTGCATTTGTGCAAGCTCTTTGGTATATGTAATCACGCTCTCTGCCTGAGCCCTTTGCTAGGCATCCTTTGTAATAGTGCATGGGATTGGTCCTTCTGCAAGAATGCCATCCCAGGCTCTATGCCTTTGCTGCCATGCGAAATCCACAGGCAGGGTTTGAAGAATAGAAGATTCTTATTGTGTCTCTGGAGAGAATTCCCCATCTCTGAGCTTCTTTTCCTATCTTATACACACTGCCTTATTATTTTTTTTTGTTAGTCCCATTTTTGGGTCTTGAACTCAGGGCCTGGATACTGATCCTGAGCTTTTGTGCTCAAGGATATTGTTCAACCACTTTGAGCTCCAGTGACATTTCTGGGTTTTTTTGGTAGTTAATTGGAGATAAGAGTTTCATGGACATTCCTTCCCAGGCTGGCTTTGAACCTTGATCCTCAGATCATAGCCTCCTAAGTAGCTAGGATTCCAGATGTAAGGTGCTGATACCTGGTTACTGTACCTTCTTGTATAGCATGTTTTTGTGTAGCAAGGGGTAGGACAAGCTGATTCTCATGTGTCTGTTACAAGGGAACTGATCCTGTTGTGAGGGACTTTACTCTCCTGAAATTACCTACCTAATCACCTCACAAAGCCTTGTCCTCGAAGCGCATCCCATGGATTTGGGGCTTCGGTATAGGAATTTGGAGAGGACAGAGCTAGGCCTACAAAAGGATGCATCTGGGTGTGAGTTGAGGTAGCTCCTTTACCAGTGCTGACCAGAAACCTGGTTGTGGGACTGTAGCACTCCTAGATAAATTAATGGCCTTTCAGTGGTGCCTCTGTGCTGACAGTTGTCCCTGTTGTCCTGAGGACAGAAGCAGTGTACACAGGCAGGAAGAAATATGTTCCATAGCTCTGTCCTAAAGTGTGATGTAGGACTCCTCTTGCAGTGTTGAGTGCAGTGACATCTGTTACACAGTCAGGGAAATGATAGGGGCCTCTAAGAGGAAAAGAGCTGAGGCTGTAGGCAGCTCACACGATATGGCCCTGACTTTTGTGTGCTCTGTGCTCACTGCCATGACAGGTGGTAAGAAAAGCAGAATTTAAGCTCTTGTGCCACTCAACTGGGCCAGGCCAGGAACCCACATGTGTTTGGAATGTTATAAAAGCAATGTATAGAGAAGGGCCACTATTTCATAAGTCGGGTACTGAGTATATTCCTTTGACACCTTTTGTTTGTTCCCAAATTTTTCCTCCTGTCCCCACCCACAAGGTGTATAGTGCATTTTCAACCTAATGTTTACCACACATTGAACTCCATATAAATCATCACTGAAGACAGAATTGAAGAGAAGGCTGTCTGTCAACTTGTATTGTCCCTGGCATTTTGCACAGTAATTCTCATTACGCTGACCACCCTCTCTCTGCAGGCTCTTAGGAGTCTTGCAGTTTGGGCATAGCCAGTGCCTTATGTTCTGGTACATGACCCATAATTAGAACTCAGTTTGATGTACTTGCTGTACAAGAGCCTGCCACCATCCTGCTTGTGAGGGATGTGTCAGCAGATCCCTCTTTCTTGCTGATGGGACATGAGGACTTCAGGTTGCTCCCCTTGTTGTCTGAGTCTTGGAGTTAGAGTAAAAATATGGGTGAGGGTAAGGGGTCCAGCCAGTGCCACGAGACAGCAAGTGTCCCTACCATACTTGCTGTTTCTCTGTCACTCTTGCTCCATGGGGTGGGACTGAGGTACTACTGCTCTATCTCCTGGTCCATCCGGTCTGTTTCTCCTAAGCATGGGCTCTGAAGGCTCCTCTAGAGGCAGGCTGGTGCTTCTGACTTTCTTTCTGTGAATCTGATCACTTCTCTGGGAGTGCAGGGATTGACACATTGTAGAAAGTTGTACTGATTGTTCCCTGGTTCTCTTTGTGGCCCTCCTCGCCTGTCTGCCAGTCATCACAGGTGGTCTGATGCTCAAGCAGAGAGAGAGGTCTGCTGCCTCATCTCTCTCAGAGAGGGCCTGGGAGTTCTTCCTCTTGAGTGGCTGGCTCCCAGTTCTGCCATTCTTTTTCCATGTGATTTAATCGCCTGTCATCTCTCACCAGCAATCTTTCTAACCCTGAACATGAGTGTCTTTACATGTATGGGAGTTTTCTTTCATTTCCTTCATCAGTGTTTTGTAATTTTCCTGGGGACAATCTTATATTCCTTGGGCCTATCTATTCTTAAGTATTTGTCTCTTTCAATGCAATTACAAATGGAGTTTTCTTAATTTCCTTTTCAAATAGTTCATTACTAGTGTGTGGAAATAAAGTTACTTCGGCATATTGATTTTTGAATTGCTACTAATCTCAATTTATTAGCCACTTTTTGTTGTTGTTTTTAAAGATTCTTTGGGGTATTTTGTATGGTATTTGGTGAATATGCAGTTTCCTTCTTTGGCAGTTTGGGTATCTTTATAAATGTATTTTTTCTTCTTTGGTGATACTAGACTTCAAACTCAAGGCCTTATGCTTTCTAAAGTAGATACTCGACTTGTGTCATACTCCAAGCCATCTGCAGGTTTTGATGTATTGTGATCTGTTAAATGGGCTCTCTAATTTCCTTATAATGAAATAATAGAGTGTTTTCATATGTTACCTCTTAGATGTTGGTTGCTTTCCTGTTCTCTTGCTCTCACTGGAAATCTGGTTTAATTCCATCATTGAGTGGGAATATTGGTGTTATTTCGGTTCTTTTCCATTTGCAAATGATTGTTTAATGCCTTACGAATGTAAGGGGTCTTGAGGCAAGTATCCTGCTGTGCTTGTGTGGAGTGGTGAGTGGGACTCTAAGGGATGTGAGAGTTGATGATATGTCTGACATTGATAGGCCCTGGCTGGTGGTAGGAGTCGCTACCTGTTCTGTACTGCTTGTTTCCTTTCAGCCTATCACTTAGCTTCCAGTGTTCAGGAATTGTAATAACACATATAAGGCTTCTTCTTATTGAATTAACCTGCTCATCTTTATGTCATGTCCCCCTTTTTTAGTCACAATAAGCTAATTATTTGAAGTCTATTTGGTCTGGTGTTAATATAGTGATTCCAGCTGAGTGGCTTACTTTCCATGTTTTCTTGTTTTCTTCTCTTCTCTTCCTCTCATGTCCTTTCTCTTTACTTATCCTCCCTTTGTTCCTTTCTTCTTTCTAACTGTCTTACCATTTTATAATCTTTTTTACCTTTAGGACATTGCGGCACTAGTTCAGAGAGCTCTACTACACTGCTTGGCCAGTTATCTTGCTTGCTGTGACTATGACCACTGACTGCTGGTCACTGTGGACTGGTCTCCACTGGGTCATTAGTGTCCAGTGTGGTGTACCATAGTGACATCTGTCCTCTTGTTTCTTGCCCATTGATCTGGACAAACTCTCAGTCTTTTCTTGGAGCATGGGCTGCCAATCTCTGGAATTGCTGTCATGTATGTTTGCTCGTTTCATCACTAAGACTATGCATTTGGGACAGAAGGAAAGACAGTGACGGTGCATGCCTGTAACCCCAAATCCTTGAAATGCAAAAGTAAGGGGATCACAGTGTAAGGCTGGCTTAGCAAAAAGAGTGTAAGATCCTGTCTGAAAATGGCAAAAGCAAAAAACAAAAAACTAGGAATGGGACTAAAGCAAGTTATGTGGCCTTGAGTTCAAGCCCCAGTACTACAAAAATAGAGAAAAGTTAAGTTGAAGGGCTGGGTTTAGCTCAGTGGAAGAGTACATTCTTACTACATGTGAGGCCCTGTGTTTGATCCAGAACCACAAACAAAGGAAAAAGGGAGTCTCTCTCTCTCTCTCTCTCTCTCTCTCTCTCTCTCTCTCTCTCTCTCTCTCTCTCTCTCTCTCTCTGCTGTCCAATGACTGTGATTTTAATATAATGCAAGGACTTAGGCATCCTTTTTTATTTTCATTGTAATTCTATATGAATTCTCAAGTTAGCTTCTTAATTTTTGCAGAAAAATGTGGGGGTTTGTGTGGGAGTGCCCTGACTCAGCCACTTGAGCCACACCTCCACTTACAACTTTTTGCTGATTAATTGGAGGTTAGAGTCTATGGACATTACTGCTACAGCTGTCTTAGAACCTTGATCCTCATATAGCAGCCTCCTGAGTAGCTAGGATTAAAGGAGGGAGCTACTGATGCCAGATAGAGGTGGATTTTTTCCCTAATCTTTGAGTATTACAATAATCTCTCCCTGTGTTCTCAGACTTGCATTATAACAACTTCTCTTGTTAGGTTAAAGTGGCGATATCCTCAAGAGGGAGTCCTGGTGCCGCATAAGGGGCTCGGTAATGTTTGTGTCCATCTGCTGGTTCCTCTTGTCTTCTCCATAATTGAGCACAGAGCCATTTTATGACCTTTTCGTATCTGTTCTGAACCCAGACACAGCTGAGAAGCAGGTGTTGGCACAGTGGCTTCTCCAGGATTCCTGGCCATAGCAACTGATACCAATCCATCCTAATACTCTGTGCAGACCTAGTATGTGTGGTCCAAAAGTTCTCAGGACATGATGAAGGGACTTCCCAGTTGCTGGGCTTGGAAGCCTTTGATTAGCATCTAGTTCACCCAGTGAGCCTTCCTGGGGCATTCCTTCTACACACTGACTTTCCTTCATCTTTTGAGTCTCCCTACCCTTCTGCATCACCTGCCCTCCTGCATTTCTATGCTCTGATTGATTAAATTAGTGCAGTTTGACTTAATTGGAACATTTGCTGGATAGGGAGCTGGACCACTTTGGATGATTTGGCATTAGTTTATGGCTTGTTGGCAAAGAAGCAAAAGTTCAGTTATTCCTTGGAGATAGATTATGAGGACATTGTGTGGGGACTGACTTTGGGGACATTCTGGCTCTCCCAAAGGGCACTGAGTCTTTGCACCCTGACCGGAAGTGGTCTGTGTGTGTTTCTAACATAGATAGTTGGTGGGAAAGGGTGCTAGGCCCATCTGAGGATGGCAACTTGAGGCCCACCCAGTGTTGCCAAAGCCGCATAAAAGCACCATTTAAAGCTGGGAAGCCCATCTGGGAGAAGAAAGGTAAACTCAGCTATTTTTGTTTTGTTTTTTACCTGTCATAGGGCTTGAACTCAGGACCTGGGCCTTGAGTGGGTGTAGGAATATAGAGGGCTGTGTCCTGGGGCAGGAATGCCCCGAGCTGGGACATTTCTGTAGGTGTTCCAGCCAGGCCCAGTAATCCATCTCTCTTTTGCCACTAGGCTAGAGCTCCGGAGATCAATGGTGAGCTGAATTCTTTTTTAATTTTTTCATATAATTTTATTGTAATTAATAGAAGGGTTACATTATATTCGCCAGATAGAAGGTGCATTACTTCACATACATTGATACCCCTTCTCATGTCTTGGTCTCCATTTCCCTCCCCCCACCCCCATCCCTCATCTTCTTTTCCCCCCTTCCCTATCAAATTTCAAATAACCAAATACAAATATATCCGATATTTCAGGTAACAAAGTGAGATACTGTAACAATATGAGATAACCAAGGGACAGCAAAAGAGATGAGAGATAACATAGTACCTTAAGGACAACAATCACTCATTATATGGCTTTTGTTTCTATATCCTAGAGGTCCTTTCATTTAGCGTCATACTATATAGCCTTTTGTATCAAGGTTTTGCTCTATTGCAAATCTCTGCTAGGAGAGCCCAAGGTTTCTACTAATTATGACAAATGAGGGAAACCATTGCACCTATGTTCCTTTGAGTCTGGCTTACTTCACTTAATAGGATTTTTTCTAAGTCTTTCCATTTCCTAACAAATGGGGCGATGTCATTCTTTCTGACAGCAGCATAGAATTCCATTGTGTACAAATACCACATCTTGTTGATCCACTCATCAACTGAGGGACATCTGGCTTGGTTCCATATCTTTGTTATGGTAAATAGTGCTGCAATGAACATCATTGTGCTAGTGGATTTAGTATGTCCTTGTTTCTGGAAGATTGGGTAAATGCCAAGTAGTGGAATTGCTGGGTCATAGGGAAGCTCTATGGTTAGACTTTTGAGGAACTGCCATACTGCTTTCCATAGTAGATGAACGAGTTTGCACTCCCACCAGCAGTGTAGTAGTGATCCCTCCTAGCCACATCCTCTCCAGCATCTGTTATTATTAGTTTTATCCTGGCCATTCTAACTGGAGTGAGGTCATTTCTTTAAGACCAGAAATGTTGAGCATTTCTTCATGTGTCTATAGGGCATTTTTATTTTTCTTCTGAGAAGACTCTCTTTAAGTCTTTGGCCCATCTTTTAATGGGATGGTTGTTACTTTGGAGATGAGTTTTGGAGTGACTCAATTTTTTGAGCTGTTGATATATTTTTTTTTCATATATTTTTATTGTAATTAATAGAAGGGTTACATGATATTTGCCAGATAGAAGGTGCATTAATTCACATACATTGATACCTTTTCACATGTCTTGGTCTCCATCTCCCTCCCCTCACCCCCACCCCTCATCTTGTTTTCCCCTCTTCCCTATTCAATTTCAAATAACCAAATACAAATATATCCGATATTTCAGGTAACAAAGTGAGATACTGTAACAATATGAGATAACCAAGGGACAGCAAAAGAGATGAGAGATAACATAGTACCTTATGGACAACAATCATTCATTATATGGCTTATGTTTCTATATCCTAGAGATCCTTTCATTTAGCGTCCTACTATATGGCCTTTTGTATCAAGGTTTTGCTCTATATCACTCCAGTTAGAATGGCCAGGATCAAGAAAACTAATAACAACAGATGTTGATATATTTTAGATATGAGGCCTTTGTCCATTGTGTGGTTGGTGAAGATCTTCTCCCATTCTGTAGGCTTCCTACTTAATTTACCAGCTATGTGCTTTTGGTGAACCGAATTCTTGTATGTAGATGTTTTCTGTGTGGTCCAGGTATGAGAACAAGAATGAACCCATTGTATGTGGGTGACCATAAACCTGCCACAGAGCATAGGGCTAGTAGCCCATTGAGAACCCAAGCTTGGGAGCGGCAATGCCAGGTAAATTCTGTCATGTCACTAGGGTGTACATTTGATTTCTGACTTGAAAATGAAGCAGCTTTGTGGTATACGTTCATGGAGGCAAGTATCACCTGTAAAGCGTTTAAGAAGCATGAAAATGTTGGCCCTTATTATTTTTGGAACAAATATTATATGTGTATATCCTCTCTCGTCTCTCTCTACCTTTCCTTACTGGTCCTGTGGCTTCAACTCATGGTCTGGACTCTGTCCCTAAGTTATCTGTTTGTGTACTCAAAGCCAGTGTTCTACCATGGAGCCACAGCTTGCTTGCTTGCTTGCTTGCTTGCTTATTTATTTATTTTGCCAGTCCTGGGCTTGAGCTCAGGGTCTGAGCACTGTCCTTGGACTTTCTCAAAGCTAGAGCTCTACCACTGAAGCCTCAGCACCACTTCCGGCTTTTTTCTATGTATGTGGTACCTAGGAATTGAACCTGGGTCTTTGTGCATGCTAGGCAAGCAATCTACCACTAGGCCAAACTCCTGGCCCGGAGCCACAGCTCTTTTTAAGGCATTTGGGAGATTATTGGGGATTAGAACCCATGGACTTTTCAGACCAGGCTGGCTTCAGACTATAATCCTCAGGCCTCAGCCTTCTGAGTAGCTAGGCTTACAAGTATGAGCCACCCACTATTCCTCATCAGCTTGTAGGCATATCTATAACCTTACAAAGGAAGAACCAGGGACACACAGGCTTGAAGGAGCCAGGATGCAAGACAAAATATATCTGCTATGTGCCACAGATTAGGCAATTTATAAAATCTTATCCACTTAATCCAGCCTTGAAGCCTTCAGAATTCTAGTCAAGTGACTAGAATTGTTTGATCATGCACGAGCAAGAAATTTTATCTGGAAAAATAAAATCAGTGTAGAAAAGGATAAAAAGCAGAGGGGAGGGCGAGTCTAAGAACCAGGGTTCCAATCCTCAGGATCAAGACTGTTAGAACTGAGGTCTGGGAGTTTATGGTTTGAAGCTCTCTCTGGCAGAAAAGTCTGGAGACAAGAGTCTCAGAGACTCCTGTCAGGCTGGCTTTGAATGTTGATGCTCAAAGTTTAGATTCCTAAGTACCTAAGATTACAGGTGTGAGCCACTAGTGCCCAAAGCTAGTAATTTCAAGTCAACTGAGAGTAAATGAAGCTATAGAGATTATTTATTACTTTTCCTTGGTAACAAGAGGTTTATTTTTTATTAAAGAATTTATTAACATTGATTTTTACATCATATTTCAAATGATGTGTTTAACAAACAGGTATTCAAGAAGGGAATAAGAGCTATATTTTTGTCATGCCTTTTTTGTTGCTTAATTAGTTGATGTTTTGATCATGAAAGATAATTGAATTTTATGAAGCAGGTATTGAGATATGTCAAAGTAATTAAACTGCAGTAGGTACAGTTCAACCATTTCCTTTGTCATTGCATTTATGTCTTCAATATCTGTCATATCATGCATGGCACTTGTAATTTGTCTCTCAATGTTTCAGGGATTCAACATTTCACCGTTACTTTCAAAGAACTCTTATTTTTCTATTTTTACTTCCTCTGGTTTCTACTATTATGTGTAGTATATCATTTCTTGTGCTTGGTTTCCTTTTATTTTTAACTTTCTAATATCTTGAGATATCCCTTTTGCCTGAGTTTTCTTGGTCAATATATGCACTTAAGACAATGAAGTTCATTCTACTCATCATTACCTACATACCGCAGGTGTTTTAACAATGTCAATGGAATAGTTTTTTTTCTGAGTTATACCTGTGTTTCTCACATATTCTTTATTACTGTTGTCTGCTTCATTTCCACTTTACTTAAATGCGAATTGTTCTTTGTTGCTTTTTCAAGACTTGATTTTCTTTTTGTTTTTTAATTTTCTTTAATTTTGCGGTATAGAGGGATTACAATTATATTTGTCAGATAGAAGATACATTACTTTTTACACATTGATATCCCTTCTTATGTTTGTGTCCTTATTTCCTTCCCCCCACCCCCTCCCCTCAATTTTCCCCTCCTATTTCAAATAAACAAGTAAACATCTATATAATATATCAGGTAACAAAGTGGGATACTGTAACAATATGTGATTAACCAAAGGGCAACACAAGAGAAGAGAGAAAAACATAATACATAAAGAAAAAGTCATTTATAATTAAGCTCTTGACTTGATTTTCTTAATATTTTACAATCCTTCCAGCTTTTTCACCATCAATTTGGGATCTAAATGCATGACTCTATGTTCTAGTTTTGTTTTGAACTTACCCATTTACATTTTTTAAATCTAAGCATAAAAAGCATTAAAGTATAAAATATGTGAATATGAATGTTGCCAGGTGCCTGTTGTAATCCTAGCTATTCCTAGGCTGAGATCTGAGAATCTCAGTTCAGCGTAGCATTGGCAGGGAAGCCTGTGAGACTCTCATCTCCAATTAATCACCAAAACAAATCACAAGTGGAACTGATTCAAGTGGTAGAGTGCTGGTCTTGAATTGATTAGGGACAGAGTCCAGTCTCTGAGTTCAAGCCCAATTTGACACAAAAGAAAAAAAAGTAAATGTATTTACATATAGTCATTTAAATATATGTGTGTACTCAAAACAGAAACTTTTAATACTTTACAGTGACATAGAATTTCCTATCATTTCAGAAACTATCCAATTTATTATCTCCTTTAAGTAATCATTAGAAAAAAACATGTCCCCATCTATACTAATGCAACTTTTATGTTGGGGATGATTTGTGTGTATGTGAGTATGCCAGTAGTAGGGCTTGAACTCAACACCTGGGCACTGTACCTTAGCTTTTTCTGCTGAAAGCTAGCACTCTGATTCAACTTCTGCCCTGTTAGTGGCTAACTGGAAATAAGAATCTCATGGGACTTTCTTACCTGAGCTGCCTTGTAATCCCAATCCTCAGGTCTCAGCCTCCTGATTCAATAAGATTACAGGCATAAGCCACTGGTGCCTGGCTAGATGATATTTTGTTTAGTGAAGATTGTCTCAATTTTTCTGTCCATGCTGGCTTCCCCAATCTGCAGTCCTCAGCTCTTAGCCTAGTGTGTAGCTGACATGATGCATGTGATCCACTGGCATCTGGCCAAGTCACATTATTTTAATAGCTTATTTTTAGGAGCAAATTATATGAATTTATGTGATCAGGTATTTATAATGTTTCATACTTATCTAATGTATATGTTGAAGTGTTCTGAAATCTGTATTTAAAGCTATAACAGGAGATGGAGGTGTAGCTCAAGTGGTAGTGCCAGTCTTGAGCAAAAAAACAAACTCAAGAGGAAGCATGAGGCCCTGAGTTCAAATCCCAGTACCAACCATTACACAAGAAAGTATAATTACATGTTTATGATAAAAATATTTTCTCCCTCATAAGAGTTTTCTTAGAGAAATATCTTTCTCCTCATTTACTCAGTTGGTAGCTCGTCATACATATATATACATATGAATGTATATATATGATATATGTATATATATATCATATATGTATATATATATGATGATAGAAAAGTTCCTGATCGAGGTTAGACACTGAGAGATAAATAAGTTTGTAGTGTTATAAACAGATAAGAGACAAAGCATATTCTTTGATAGTTGTATTCTAGGGTGGAAATTATCTTTGTATTAATGAAGTTCTACTAATGCTATCTTTTACCTAAATAGAACAAAGTTTGTTCTAAAAATAGTTGGTGATTCAGAACTAGTACAGGTGAAGGAGGTGATACATTAAATCAAGTTGTGGACTCCACTTTGTTTTCAGATATTAGATTTATTCTTCTCTGTTTTCTTTTTATGCCCATTACCGGGGTTTGAATTCCAAGCCTAGGCAATGTCCCTCAGCTTTCTCATATAAGGACTGTGCTCTACCACATGCACCATACCTCCACTTCTGGCTTTTTGCTGATTAATTTTACTTAAGAATCTGACAGACTTTCTTGCTGGGGCCAGCTTCAAACTGTGATCATCTAATTTCAGTCTCCTGAGTAGCTAGGATTATAGGCATGAGCAACTGGTGCCTCTTAAATTTAAAATTCTCACTACTGACTCTACTTGGGCTAAGATATTTTTCACATCTTGCTTTAAAATACACTAAGATAAAAAATAGGCTTAGAATTGTTTCTAAAATGGGACTGGGAGTTTGGCCTAGCGGAGAGTGCTTGTTTAGCATGCATGAAGACCCGGGTTTGATTCCTTGGTACCACATACATAGAAAAAAGCAGGAAGTAGTGCTGAGGCTGAAGTGGTAGAGTTCTAGCCTTGAGAAAGTCCAGGGACAGTTCTCAGGCACTGAGCTCAAGTACACAGGACTGGCATAAAAAGAGAATTGTTTCTAAAATGATACAGATATAATAACCTTTAAAATTATGACATTCGTGTGTATGAGAGTGTGTGTGTGTGTGTGTGTGTGTGTGTGTGTGTGTGTGTGTGTGTGTGTGTGTATGTTTGGGTCCCTGGTACTAGGTCAAGAACTCTGGACCTCATACTCTCACTTGAATTTTGTTTCTTCTTTTTGCCTATGGCTGGCACAGTACCATTTGAGTCTCCAGTTTTAGCTTTCCCTTGTAAATTGGAGCTGAACAGTCTCTCCTTAGTGTCTGCTCAGACTGGCTTCAAACTTCAAGCCTCAGATCACAGTCTCTTAAGTAGCTAGGAGTATAGGCATAAGCCACCAAAACCTGGCTTAAATGACAACCTGTACTTTAAGAAAAATCCTTGTCTATATAGTAGCTTGTTAGACCCACAGCATGCTTGATGACTGTTAAGCTTTATGACATGCTCTCACCATGGTAATATGCTTTTTAAATAGTGGCTTTGCCTCTGAATGTCAGTATTTGTACTGAGATCTTAGAGCTAATAAGCTAGAAGATTTTCAGTGTGTTTCTTGTGCTTAATTCTAAAAAAAGTTGAAATATGGGTAATGCATTTTGCTGTTTAAAAGGTAGGTTAATATTCCTCATTGTATTTTGCCCTTGTAATTGATTTGTTAATAACTTTTGAAATATTTTATTTAAATTTATTCTCTATTACATTAGAAAGTTATATTTTATTCTTCAATTTGAATTTTCTATCAAATATTTTACATTTAAACTGTGAAAATATTTTAATCTAGAAGTATGTATAAAACTCTATTGCAACCTGTACCCTTCAAGCTTCCCCCAAATAAGTATTTCCCAAAGTAAAAATTATAACCTTTTATGCTGAAGGTTTTGACTTAATTTATGCCATATATACATATATATGTATATACAAAATATTTTTGCCAGTGTTGGGGCTTGAACTCAGGGCCTGGGGCACTGTTCTCTTGCCTTCTCAAGGCTAGCACTCTACCACTTGAGCCACAGCACCACTTCCAGCTTTGTCTGTGTATGTGATACCAAGGAATTGAGCCCAGAACTTCCTGCATGCTAGGCAAGCACCCTACCACTGGGCCACACTTTCTGCCCCCAAAATTATTATTAAAATTATTAATCTTGAAATATTGATGTGACATTTTGAGGCATTCCTCACAATACAGTATGGTCAGTGGCCAATCCAGAATTTCAGAGATATTAATTATAGGTAAGTTCCAAATCCATTACCTTTGAGGAGGTAAACAGAATCAAACACAGTGGCCTTTTCCTTGGCTTGGCAATGACCTAAATGAAAAGACACTGGTATTTGTGTGACATAGAAAATTGAGATGGTATTTTTAATGGTTTTAAAATATTAGCCTTTTAATAGATAGTAGGTTAATCTGGTACACCAGGGTCTATCTCCTCCAAATAGGCATTCATTGTTTATGTTCAGGTAACGGATATGTTCTATAAACTTCACTTCCCTTTCTTCAGGAGTAGATACTGAGTATGCATTTGGGTAGACACAGGTTCATTTTTGAAATTTGTATCTGCTTCCTTTAAGTTTGAGTCTAATTGAATTGAAAAGTGGCATGTGAACAGTGGCCTGAGAATTTGGCATCCAGGTTTTAAGTAGTCTCTGTCTCTGTCTCTCTGTCTCTCTGCCTCTCTGCCTCTCTGCCTCCCCCCCCCCTCTCTCTCTCTCTCTCTCTCTCTCTCTCTCTCTCTCTCTCTCTCTCTCTCTCTCTCTCTCTCTCTCTCGGAATCATAAGATGTAAGGCAGAACTAGGTATTGGGAGCTCATGCCTGTAATCATAGGCACTCAGGAGTCTAGGATCTGAGGACTGAGGATTGAAGCTAGCCTGGGCAGACAAATCAAGAGACTCTTTATCTCCATCTAACCAACTAAAAGCCAGAAGGAAAGATGTGGCTCAGTGGTAGCATTGGTGCCTGAATGGAAAAGCAAGTGCTATGCGAGTGCTGGGAGCCCTGAGTTCAACCTAGTTGTCTACGTGAGTGTACAGGTACACAAACACACAGATAGAAAGCAGGACACTTGGTCAATAATTAGCCTTCCTGAGCATTTTTATACTATCTATGTAACCTTCATTAGCTCACCCAACAACATTGTAGATTTGTCAACTAGTTCCCTTCCCCGGCAAGGGGAGAAGGGGAAGAAAATGACACAGAGTTATACTCAAGCTCTTGTGCTCCTACATAGGAGAGCTGAGGAAGGACTCATAGCTCACAGTGCTGACCGCATCACTCATTACAGAACAATGGTTACTCATTGTACAATAGGTCCTATGACCTGCAAATGTGTCCTGTAGAAATTCTCCATATTATTCCCTTTAGATAAGGCAGTGCCAGCAGTCCCATAGTCAGTGGTTGATATTACTACAGTGCCAGCACAGATTTTGAGGAGAAATTAGGTTCAAAGCCAATCAAAAGCCCCAGTAACCACAGTCAGTCATTGATACCAATGGTAAGAAACACATTGGGACAGTGAAACCCTATCAGTGTAGGGTCACTTCTCAGCACAAACCTGGCAAGAAATGAGTAAGATCCTTGAAGGATACTTAATGCTGTTGTAACGATGGCCCTAGAAGTGCTGACATGCTGTGGCTTCCCACATTGCCAAAGAGAAGAACCCAAGTTCCCCTGACATCATGGTCTGCTATATCAGTGGAGTTACTACTCTCACTTAGCACTGGGTTAAAAAGCCTCGGGCTCTGCAGGGGCCAAACACCTCTACCCCCTGTTGGTCAGCTGGTTTGCTTGTGCCTCACACAGAGATTATGGATACATGCAGAGCAAAGGAAGAAAGACTAGAAGGATAAAGGTATCACATGTAGTGGTTATTTTTAAACTATACCAGTGTCAGTAATTTTCACTCTTAAATAATGCACTACTTTTTTTTGCTATCCCTGGAGCTTGAACTCAGGGCCTGGGCACTGCTATTGGGCCTTTTCAAGGCTATCACTCTACCACTTGAGCCACAGAACCACTTCGTTTTTTCTGTGTGTGATACCGATAAATTGAACCCAGGGCTTCGTGCATGCTAGACAAGCACTCTACCACTAGGCCATGCTCCTGTCCATATTGTACTACATTTATAACTGTGGGTAAATGAATAACATGTGGTTATACCTTCCTTCTAGTATCATATCCATTACATTGTAAATGTATACTTATCAAAAGCAGAACCACATAAATTAAGTGCAGATTAGCAGATGTGTATTTTGGGCACTTATCAAGCCAGTTTCAACCAGAAGCAATTTCTGATTGAAACTAGTTTGAAAAATGCCAAGAGAAAAGTGTCAGTTCTATTGAAAATCAGAATGGTTTGAAGAAGTGATAAGGTTCTGTCATTCTGTTGTAAGGTTGGAGTGTTCACTACGTCTGAGGTAAGTTGTTTCACAGTGATTAGTTGTTATTTGTTTGGAACATTCAGAACTCTGTTCATCATCCTCCCTTTGCCGCCTCTGGACCATTCTTGAGGGATGGTCTAGCACCAGATTAACCTACAGCTATTTGGATGGGCCTGATACAGCAGGTACAATAACCCTTTACCCATATCACACAGAGTTGTCTAAGTAATTAATGAGAAATATCTCCAGCGACCCATTACCTTGTGTCCTTCTAGGTTTGTCACATGAAGAATCCAAGACTCATCAAGTAGAGGTAAGGTAGCCTTTCTTTGAAATACAAATGTTACTTACATTTTTCTCTGTGTGGTGGGGCATGCACGCACTCAACTAGCGTTTGTACTTAGGATCTGTGCACTGTCCCTTAGCTTTTCAAGCACTCTACTACTTGAGTCACAACTCTAGTTTTGGCTTTTTGGTGGTTAACTGGAATTATCTCTCATAGACTCCTCAGATCCCAGCCTCCTGAGTAGCTAGCACTTCAGACAATTAACACCACATACAAAAATAAGACTGATCATTAAATATATAGGAGTGTTAGAAGGACAAGGAGCTATGGATCTGAAGAAGGAATTTTCAAAATATTGCATGTGTCAGGTTGTAAGGTACAAATTTAAGGAGACTATCTGGAGGAAAGGCTCCTCTTTAGATTAAGAGATTAGACTAAGATTAGATAGTAATTTTCACTCAATTGCTGAAGAACACAACAATGGAAAAAAAGATCATTTTCCCTAAGTGTCCTCTATTGCTTTGTGGATCCCAGTGATTTGGTATGGTGTGACTGTATTCATCAAAGGGTGGTGTGTTGAAATCCCTAATATCACAGGGAGTGTTGAAGAACTTGAAGTTACAATGAGATGGAAGAGGTATGACAGATGGTAAATGGCAGTGAGACACAATAGTTCTCATAAGATAGGTTGATATGAAAAGCAAGGCTGGCATATACATGCAGGCACTTTTCCACAGGACAGTCATTTTCTTGACCCTACTGGGATATAACTAAGGGAAACTTAGTAGAAGCCAAACAGACATAACAGGTCTGATCCTGAACTTTGAATCAGCAAGATGGTGAAAAATACCTTTGTTATAAAGTGTCCAACCACTGACATTTTCCTGAGAGCAAATTAGAACCAAGTAATCAGGTTCATTGATATGTCCGCTCTTCCCCCAAAGTGTTAGTTAATTCAAGTCTTCCAGAGAGTGAAGTACTAGTATCTTACTTACAAAATCTGAGCAACACAGAAGGCTGGAATCTAGAAACAGAGGGCCAACGGCAGCTCCATGAACAGGAAAGTCCATAAGACTCTTATCTATAATTAACCAAAAAACTGAATGTAAACTCATGCCTGTAATCCTAGCTATTCAGGAGGCTGAGATCTGAGGATCATGGTTCAAAGCCAGCTCAGGCATTAAAAAAGTCCATGAGACTCATCTCCAATTAACCACCAGAAAACTGGAAGTGTGCCTGTGGCTCAAGGGGTTCAGGCTCCATAACCGACAAAAATCAAGTTGAATGTGGAAGTGTGGCTCAAGTGGTAGAGTGGCAACTTTGAGTAACCATTAATCTTTGAAAGTCATAATTCCTTTACAAAATGTAGTTGAGTGGAAATCTCCTTCTGATATGGAATCTAGGACACTTGAAATCAGTTCACCAATTAGCAACTATATTGAAAAAGTCTTTCTTAATTTCTTTCCTTTCTTTCTTTTCTTTTCTTTCTTTCTTTCTTTCTTTCTTTCTTTCTTTCTTTCTTTCTTTCTTTCTTTCTGTGGGTTATGGGTCTTGAACTCAGCCTGGGTGTTGTCTCTGAGCTCTTCAGCTCAAGGCTATATCACTCTACTCTTGAGCCAAGCCCCATTTCCCATTTTACAGAGGTTAATTGGAGATCAGAGTCTCAAGTCCTTTTGTACCCTGTCTGGCATTGAACCTTGATCCTCAGATCTCAGCCTCCTGAGTAGCTAGGATTACAGCCACGAGCCGCTGCACCCGGCGTGATACAAGTATTTCTTTTTTTTTAATTTATTTTTTATTGTAATTAGTAAAAGGGTTACATGATATTTGCCAGATAGAAGGTGCATTAATTCACATACATTGATACCCTTTCACATGTCTTGGTACCCATTACCCTCCCCCCCACACCCCCCACCTGTCTTGGTTTTCCCCCCTTCCCTATCAAATTTCAAATAACCAAATACAAATAAATTCAATATATCAGATAACAAAGTGAGATACTATAACAATATGAGATAACCAAGGGACAGCAAAGGAGATGAGAGACAACATAGTACATTAAAGGACAACAATCATTCGTTATATGGCTTTTGTTTCAATATCCTGGAGGTCCTTTCAATTAGCTTCATACTATATGGCCTTATGTGATACAAGTATTTCTGACAGCACAGATTTCCTTCTTGAATTAAGGATTATACTTGAATATAGACCTTTAGAAATATACTCTGCAGAAAAAGCTCTAATCCCTCGAGATGGCTTTGGGGAGGGATGTATATGGCCATTAGCTGAATAGTTGTTTCCTGTCTAGTTTTCTATGTGTTCAGGAGAAAAAAAGCTGTGTAAAGTATCCATCTTGGTCTGCTCCTCACAATTTTTTTGTTTGGTTTTGGTAATTGCAGGTATCAGCTGATGTGAGAGGTAGCGGTATGTATTCGTCCATTTGCTGATGGAATAACTTTTTTTTAAGCCTTCTTTTTTGTGTTTATCCTGGGGCTAGGCTCTGTCCCTCAGCTTTCTTCTCAAGGCTAGCATTTTACCACTTGAGCCACTGCTCCACTTCCAGATTCTGGGTTCTTGATGATCCTGAGAGTTGGAGTTTCTCAACGGGGAGTATGTTGGAAGCTTCCTAATGTAGCATAGAAAGGTGCAGAAGAAGTGGGAAGTAGGAACATGATTTTGCTAGAAAGGCCATGAACATGAAGGTTGGAATGTGTGTAAATTGAAGAAACCCTGAGGTTGACCTTCTATGAACCAGCATGGCCTCCCCTGGTATAGGCAGGAAGAGATTACCCACAACGTCTACTGATTTTTCTCCAGATATACCCTCCCTCAAAGATGTAGATGAGTACCTGAGTTTTACCAGTGATGACTTCTCAGGAGTCAGTCAGCATTCCAGGTGGGAGGTAATGTGACATGGACCCAGGTCCAGTCAAGTTAGACCCTCTGTGTGGACGACAAGAAAGAAAGGAACTATGTCATAACAACATATTATATGTGAAGTTTCTCTTGTATTTGAATGTCTGCATATTTTTGTAGTCCTCCTTCTATGCAGGAAGAAGGCCCAGCAACAACTCAGTCTATGCTTGCCAACCACCCACCTCCTTAGATCTGGTCCCACACATCCAGCCAGAAAACTCGAGTGATTTGCCATCACCAATTACCAACATATTGACAACTGCTCTATTTCTTCCTAGATCTCACAAGAGATGTGAAATACCAGGAATATGATGAAGTAAGAACTTTTCTGTCTTCTGTAGGAAGCCTAGAATTGGCTGTCTCATGTCTATAATCTTAGTTTCTTCAGAGGCTGAGAGTGGAGGATTGTGGTTCAAAGCAAAACCTGGGCAGAAAAAAAATCTGTGGAACACTTATCTCCAGTTTATTAATAAATGGCTAGGTGTGGAGGTGTGGCTATAGTGACAGATTGCCAGTTTTGAATACAAAAGCCAAGTGAGCCCAGCATAATGGCTCAGGCCTATAATCCTGCTGAGATCTGAACATCATGGTTTAAAACCAGACTGAGCAAAAAAGCCCGTGAAACTCCTTTTTCTCCACTACTTCCAAAAAACATGCCAGAAGTAGAAGTGTGGCTCAGGTGGTAGAGGACTAGCCATGAGCAACATGGTACCCATGTCTTGAGTTCCACCCCCAGTTACACACATGCACACACACACACACACACACAAAAATAAAAATAAAAATAAGGCCTTAAGTACAAGCCCCAGTACTGGCACACACAGACACAGACACACAAAGGAATGAAGTTCTCTTTTCAATCACACTTTGATAGAGATGGACATTAAATCTTTGAAAGTTGTAATTCCTTTAAAATGATATAGTTGAGTGATGTCTGACTCTAGGACTACTAAAATCACTTTCAGAAGTATTTATTCTTTGTCGGTCCTTGGACTTGAACTCTGGGCCTGGGCATTGTCCCTGAGCTCTTCAGTTCAAGGATACCGCCCTATCCCTTGAGCTACAGGACACTTCTGGTTTTCTGGTGATTAATTGTTAATAAGTCTCTCTCAGACTTTGTCGTGCTGAGGGTGGCTTTGAACCACGATCCTGAGATCTAAGCCTCCTGAATAGCTAAGATTACAGATGTGAGCCACCAAGCCTGGCTCAGAAGTATTTTTGACAGCATAGATTTTCTTCCTTAAATTAAGGATTATGTATTTGAATATCTCCATGGACCTTGAAAAATACACTCTGCAGGAAAGCAGGAAAAGTTCTTCCCCTTGGTACGAGTATGCAGCCCTATGGCTGTTGTGAGCTCACGGACATTGACTAAACCATTGTTTCCTGTCTGGTTTTCAAATATTCAGGAGGAAAACCATGCAAAGTGTAAAGGGTCCAACCTGATGTGATCCTCACAGTGTTTTTACTTTTTCATTTTTGTAATTGCAGATGTCAGAAGCTACAAGTGGTAGCGGTATGTATTCATGTGCTTGCTGATGGGATACCTTAATGGTTTATGTCTACAAGCCTCATTCTGGGTTCTTGATGATCAGGAAGGTTGGAGTTTAGTGAAGGAAATGTTTTTGGTGGCAAGGCTATGAACATGGAGGTTTCTGGGAAAATCTGTAAACTGAAGGAAAGATGAGACTGATCTTCTGTAAGCCAGCATGGCTTCACATGCTTGAAGGCAGGATGGGCCAAGACACAATCTCTACTGATTTTTCTCCCTAGATGTACAACCACTTTCTGAATAGGACAATGACCTGAGCTCAATGAATGACAGAGACCTCCCAGATAGGTGCCAGCATTCCAAGTGGGAGGCAGTGGGAGATGGACCCATGTGCAGTGTTAAACCCTCTGTGTAGAAGACTGAAAGGAAGGAAAGAAATCAAGCAGAACAACAAGTTCCATGTGGGGTGTTTATTGGTGGTAGTAGTATCATATTTAAAAATGTTTGCATATTTCCATGGCTATCCTTCCTCTAAGCATTGGGGATGGGTCAGGAAGAACTCAATCTATCCTTGTCATACACAGGTCCCATCCCACATCCAGAGCCAGAAAAGTCCCAAGTGATTTGCAATCACCAATTACAAACATACTGACAACTACACTATTTTTTTCTAGGTCCCACAAAAGATGGCACAGATTATCAGGATGTTGATAAAGTAAGCACCCTTTTATTTTCTTAAATACAAATGAAATTCTAGGCTCATGGTGGCTCATGACTGTAATCCAAGCAAATCAAAGATGGCTGAGATCACAGTACTGATATCTGAAGTTAGCTTGGGCAGGTAGTGACAACATTTACCTCCAATTAACCAGCAAAAAGCTGGAAGTAAAGGTGTGGCTTGACTCATTCATCCTGAAATAATTCTGTGTGTTCCATAATTGTTTTCTGCTTTGGAGGCCTCTGTGGTTTACACATGGTTTGACCATGTTTTGCAAAGGGTGGTTTGTTGGAAGCTTCCTAACCCAACATTGAGAGATGTTG
Organism: Megascapheus bottae; assembly: GCF_031878675.1. NCBI lineage: Eukaryota > Metazoa > Chordata > Mammalia > Rodentia > Geomyidae > Megascapheus > Megascapheus bottae. Next base: position 4,088,020 of record NC_143511.1, on the reverse strand, counting down.
AAGAAGTAGGAACTTTAAGTGCAAAGTTTAGGGATTAAGGATGGTCCTGCCAGTACATTAGTTCTCACAAGATGGGGTGTTTTATAAAGCAAGGCTACCACATATGCTGGGCACTTCTCCACAGGACTGTTATCTTCTATTTTCTTGGCCTTATTGCGATGATAAGTAGGGAAAACTCACTGGAAATCAAACAAAGGGGATTGTTTGATCCTGAATTCTGAATCAGCAAAATAATTATACTCTTGCTATAAAGTGGCCACCAACAGACATTTTCATGAGGCCAAATCCTAACAAAGGAAGAGGCCATTTGACTTCTTTCCTGAAGTCTATTTTCCTTCAAGTCACCAAGGCAGCTTAGGCCCTGTGGGTTAAGTAATCCTACCTAGCTCAATCAGAGGACTGACATTTGAGCCAGCTTGGGCAGGAAATTATTCCAGACTCTGAAGTATCTCCAATTAATTAACAAGAAGCTAGAACTAGAGGTGCAACTCAAGTGGTACAACTGCCAGACTTCGGCCCAAAAGCCTATGTGATAGTGCAGAAGACCAGAGTTCAAGACCTAGGACTGGAAAACAGACACAGAAAGGTTTCCAAAGAGCTGTGCAAACAGAACTCACCATGATTTATAGCTTATGAGTCTTTTTTTCCCCTTCCATAACAGCAGGAGGTGAAAAAGAGAAAGAGGAAGAAATTCGGTAGGTATTCTGTAGTTACTGCCCAAAGACACAGCGCTCATGGAGGGGTTAATGAAGGGAGAGAGGGACTAAACACAGTGATCCTGAACTTCTGGAACCCCACTCTGACAGGCATGAAGAGAGACCATGCATCAAAGTATAAATTCTGCGTAACATATTTTCTTTTGGGTTTCTGCTGTAAAGCTGACTGATTTCACCATTTTCTGCAAAAAAATTCTTCCTTAGTCACCTTCATGATCAATGTGATCCGCAGACCTTTAAAAGTGGCACCAAAACCCCAGAAAGAAGTCCATCCACACCCGGGTGTGCTGTCAACATCAGGCATATTGAAAGGTACTGTGGGAATTCTTGGGTCAGGGACAATCATTATGTGACACACAGTTTCCAGGAGAGAGAAGACTGAAGAGTTCTTGCAGTATTTTCAGTAACTGAAAATTATCATGAATCTAATTATTCGTACTGCAAGTAGAGTTTGATCATGAGTGTCATGATCACATCTTAATTCAGGGCAGATAGCATTTTTAAGTTGCTATTATGAAGATGTTATATAGTTACATAGAGTATGTTCTCTCTTTCTCTTTCCTTCCTTCCTTCCTTCCTTCCTTCCTTCCTTCCTTCCTTCCTTCCTTCCTTCCTTTTCTTTTTCCAGTCCTGGAGCTTGAACTCAGGGTCTGGGCACTGTCCTTGAGCTTAATTTGCTCAAGGCTAGCACTTTACAACCTGAGCAACAGCACTACTCCTGGCCTTTTCTGTTTATGTGGTGATGAGGAATCGAATCTAGGGCTTCATGCATGCTAGGAGTACATTTCTTTTTGAACAACGTCACCTCTTCCTTTGCCTTCTCCCAGTATTTATCTTCCACCCCCACCCACATGTTGTATAGTTTGTTTTCAACACAGTTTCTAGGAAATACCACTTGCATTTGTGTACCTTTGTCCTACCATGTCTGTGACCCTCCCCTTACCATCCCAAAGAGAGACAAAAAAGATAACAAGAAAAGGAGAAAGAAAACAATAGCAGCGATAACAACAACAAAAAAACCCTCTCATTTCATGTGGGTCATTTTGATATCTTTTATGATCAGATGTTACATGTTACTGTGCCTTTGTATTCTTTTCCTTTGGTTTCACTGTGTGTGAATGCCTACAGACCTGTATAATTTATCATGCCCCAATGTTTTAACATTTTAAGCCATTTAGTGTGCTTACTTGTAAAATTATGGGGACTTTCCCACTATCATAAATGAGGGAAATCATTCAACCTACGTTTCTCTGGGTCTGGCTTACTCTGCTTAATACGATTTATTTTCCATGTCTTCTCATTTCCTTAAGAATAGTACAATATCATTATTCCTGATAGATGAGTGTAATTCTACGGTGTGCACATACCACATTTTCTTGACCCATTCATTTATATAGAGACCCATTTAATTATCTAGAGGCATCTCTGACTAATTTCGTATCTTGGCTATGGAAAATAGCAGCGCACATGGTTGTGCTGGTAGATTAATGTGGCCTTGTTTGTGTTCTACTGGATAAGCGCACAAGAGTGGAATTGCTGGGTTGTATGGAAATGCTGTTTAGTCTTTTGAGGAACCGCCATCTGCTTTCCAGAGCTCCTGGACAAGTTTACATTCCCACCAACAGTTTAATAGAGATTCTTTCCTTCTAGCTCCATCCACCATTTGTTATTGTTTGTTTTCTTGATAATGGCCATTCTAACAGGGGAAAGGTATGATGTCAATGTTGTTTTGTTTTTCATTTCCATTATGGCCAGAGATCAGCTAATATCTGTAACTTACCCAAGGATGGAACTGGACCTTGACAGATTAAGATACTCGTGTAACTTAGGTGCTGTATTTATACTTTTCAGTTCACACACTTTTCTCTTATGTAGAGGTTTGACTTGATATCCACAGCAGTGAGAGATCCACCAGATTCTCACATGTACTCACCTTGGTATCTACAGCTTACATGGTATACACACAACCTGTTGGAAAAATCAGTGGTCATGTATGGTTGCTTTGTGTCCTTTTTCTGGTTCTTAGAACAGCTCTTGACTTTTCTCCCTATTGCCTGTTCTGTGGGGGATACTGGGTCCTGTGGCCTCCAACTGGAAGCTGGCGGGGAGGTGTGGGGTGGGGAGAGGGGTCCAGATCAAGCTCAATGGGTCACCACCAGCTCCATCTGCCATGTGTGGGGGTCCCTGGCAGGGTACTCACTGTTACTAGGCCTGGTTAAGGGCTGTCCAGTGATGCTTTGGCAGATTTCTCTATGTTCTGGAGTTTGCTGGTTGACACACTGCACTGTCCTGCTCTGCACTGATTATGGGCTGAGCAGTGCAGCAGTGGGAGCTCACTGGGCCTGGATTTCAGTGTTCTTGCCTGTGGTCTGTCTCTGCGCTGTGCAGATGTGGTGTTGTGGAAGTTTCCTGCGTTTGGATTCTGGGGTCCAGTGGTGTTTCTGAAATCCCAGGCAACCATGGGCCACTTTCCTGGCCTAGAGGTACCAAGCCATGCTGCCAGCTAGGGGAAGGGGGAAGGGTCTTTGTGATTCTCCCTCTTTCTGTGTGTCATTTCTGAGAGGTTTTCTTTTCTCTTTTCATTCCTGTGATTTCTCTGCTTATTCAGATGTTCGTTGTTGTTGATCTCTTGGGGGAACGGCATGTTGGGACCCTAACTCTTTCGGTTGGAGAGAACTAGGGTGTCTTCCTACCATTCCGCCCCATCTTGGATCTTCTTCATGTCCTTTTGACCACATGAGAGTTTATGCCTTTCAACATCGAATGATATACTACATGAAGAAATACATCATGGGTTTTTTTTCCAGTTTGTATCTGTAGGTAAAGCCTCTGGGTCCGTTTCTGTGGAACAGTTCACTTGGATTTTGCTTTCTATCTCAATGGGATAAAAATATTAAGGAACAAAAATTTTCCATCACATGGTTAATATTATTTAATATTAGAGAATTTGATGGTTCCAATAACTTGATCACCATCACCTAGTAGTTTTCTGTTTTAGTGTTATGAATATTGGTTCAACTTATTTAATAGGTATGATGTAATTCACATTGTCAACTTGTCTGAGCCTTGGAAAATACAAATACCAAGGATTTGTATAGTTCATTGAGATTAACCCACAACAGACATAAAATTGTTCACAATATCGTTGTGTGCTTTCCATATCCATGGACCAGCAGAGCTGTCCCCAGTCACTTATTATTCATTCATTCATTTCAACTACAGTGACCTACTGTCTCCTTCTAGGGCCCTTTTTCTACTGTTCACCAGCTTCCACTAGGCCTACTCTACTTTGAATCCCATCAAGGGATTGATCTACTCATTAGGTCAAAGTCCTGAGACCTCATTTCTCTCTTGAAACAGCTCAATAGGTACATTCTGAAGCATGCTTTAGTCCTCTAACAGTTGTTTCTCAATCATAACACTAAGACTAACCAACATGTAGTCAGGATAGGAACTTTACTGATCTTCTCAAAGAACCAGATTTTAGTTTCATTGTTTTTTTCATATATTTTTTATTGTAATTAATAGAAGGGTTACATGATATTTGCCAGATAGATGGTGCATTAATTCCCATACATTGATACCCTTTCACATGTCTTGGTCCCCATTTCCCTCCCCCCACCCCCACCCCTCATCTTGTTTTCCCCCCTTCCCTATCCAATTTCAAATAACCAAATACAAATATTCATTGTTTTTAAAAAATTTATTGTCATGGTGATGTACAGGGGGTTACAGTTACACATGTAGGACAGTGAGTACATTTCTTGTCAAACATTATTATCCCCCCTCCTTTTCTTCCACTTTCCCTTCCCCTGAACACCCCCCTACCAAGTTGTAAAGTTCATTTCCAACAGATTCTCTTGAGAGCATGGCCATTCCAGAGGTTTGCCATTTGTCCTTTGTCTCACCATTTCATTGTTCTTCCCTCTCCCTTCCCTAATTCAGATACAAAATATCTCACCATTTCATTGTTGTTCTCTCTCCCTTCCCTAAGTCAGATACAAAATCAAATACAGTGACAATAGAGGATAAACCAGAGTGGGGAAAAGAAATGAAAGAAAAAGAAATAACTTCACATGGTACATTCCATTGAAACACTAGAGAACTTCTGAGAATTTTATGATTTTTAAAAATTACTTAGTGGGAGCCCAAAGTTAGTAGTAGAGTGCTTGCCTAGCATGCATGAGGGCCCTGGTTCAATTTGTTGATACCACATACACAGAAAAAAGCCAGAAGTTGTGCTGTCACTCAAGTAATAGAGCTCTAGCCTTGAGAAAGCCCAAGGACAGTGCTCAGGCCCTGAGTTCAAGCCCCAAGACTAACAAAAAAATTAGTGTTTGAGTTTGTGTTGCTTTACTTCTAATCAAATCCTAATTAAAGCATTCAAATATTCATTTCAAATATCATTTTGAAATATAATGCTTTGTAAGAGTTCTTTCCTTGCATCTCACCACTTTATTCTACTGGAATTTTTTACTTCATTTAATTTGGGACTTTTATAATGACAATTGTTTATTCCACAGGAATTCAAAAGAGAAATGTGACAAACTAATTCTCAAGAAACCACAAGATCGTTACATCTATACATTTTAATTATTCTTGTTTTTACTGACTTTGTTAAACAAGTCCCACAAAATTACTCATTACACATCACTGAAACTATTCATGTCTTTTTGCAGTAGACAACAAATGATTTACTGAACTCTAGGTTTGTGCTTGGGAAGCAGGTACCCTGTATTTACCACTTGAGCCACACTTCCAGTCCCCCTTAAGATTCCTTTCCCTATGAAAACCAGTAAGCACCTCAGCCTTATTCACAGGACTCTGCTTTTATGCTGAGAAATGATGTGCATCATTTCTTGGCCTTCATGTTAAAAATCTGAGGCTCCCCTTCCTTCTTGAGCAAAGAGCCTCGATTTCAATGACAAGTGAGATACTACGGTATCCCCAGGGCTTTCTCTGATCATGCTCAGAGCCCAGTGTATGTAGGTATCTGTATCCGAGAGTGTGCCTTTTAGATACCTGAAAGGACATTGCTCACTTTTAACTCAATATATCTTCCAACATTTGTTACCCCAAGAGAAATAACTGCACGTAACTTTTTACATCACATGTGCATGAGAAAATGCTTTCTCCATTGAGGAAGCTGGACTTATTTCAAAACCAGACATACATAAAGCTCTACCAGACAGATGAAATGTTTTGCATGGCAAGAGGCATCAAGGGAGTTACATCCCAATTCTACTCTCTGACTGTGGCTTCAGAGTGTATACCATGAATATGTCTGCTACTGTTCAGCTGATCACACAACATGATTGTGGAGGACTGTGCTGAGCTAGCACAGGTTATAATGCCAGGATGGCTGCTACTGGTGCCAAGATGCAGCCAATTCTTTTCTTTAATATCTATTCCTAAGTGGGGTACAGATTCAATACTATTTATAGAGGGTTAAAATGGTAAGATGTGTTGTAGAGAACATACGTTTTGGCAAAGCAAAAGCAAAATATAGATTCTACCTTCACTGATGCCAACTCTGTCAGTCTACTACAGAATTTCTTGTGAGTTTGTATTAGATGCCAGTCAGTATAAATTATGTGCAAGTAGTTATTGTGCTCTAGAACAAGTGTCTGAGCTTACAAGCAGCAATTCTGCATGATAGGACTCTGGTAGCATTTGCAGAGTTGACTATTTCTTCTTTCCTCACATTATCAATAGCAGAAAGTCAAGCCTACAGCTTGTCATTTCTTTCCATCTTCTTAGTTAATTTTTTTCCTCCTTCTGAGTAGGGTAGATCTTCTGAGGAGAAGGCTCTAACCCAACTGCATCTGGGCTAAGCATAAATACATGTGTGAAATATAGTAACTTACAGTGGTTATTAAAAAAATAATATAGCAGAGTGAAAGAAGTATTACGTACTGTCTCTATAACAGAGGGTAAATAGATACTATACCCATATCTTGTTTCCAATATTATATCCAGCACAAAGTAAATGTATACATCAGAGACAAAATCCAATTTAATAAATGCAAGATTTGCATATATAGACTTTGACATTTGTTAAGCCAATTTTAACCAGAAGAAGGCTCAATAGATGCCAAGACAGTGTCAGTTCTACCTACCATCAAAATAGTCTGAATAAATAACAAGATTCAGTCTTTCAATTTTAAAGCTGACCTAAGATTTTACTCCATCAGAGTTAAGTTGTTTTGCATAGAGTAGTTGGGTTACTTTGAAAGACCAGAAGCCTGTCCTTATTCTTCCTTTATATTCTTAACATTTACAGCTCAACCCATAGTTCTTAGTCAGCCTTATAGAGTTGGACTGTACATGATAGGCACTCGAACAGTCCTCCATGACAAAATGAGTTCCCCGAGTCATTCATGACAAAAAATCCCCAAAGGGTTAAGTGTTATTCTGTGTTCTTCTAGATTCATCTCGAGTACCACCGAAAGGACAAAGTGTGAAGGTAAGACAAAGGTGTTTTGAGAAACAAAGTGTGCTTTGGATTTTTGGTTTTAAATTTAATGCCACCATACAAAAGCCAAATATATATATATATATATATATATATATATATGTATGTATATATGGAAAGATAGACTTTACCTGAATTTAAAATAGGATTTTAATAATTGGGAATGTTACATTGTAGTCACTAAAGTGGGGGAAGTGTGGCTTTTTAGGTGAACTAGTATTTTGTAATTTCCCTCAACTAAGAAACACAATGAAAGTGGAAAGCTGTGTCCCATGTGACTGATTAAGGGACCTCTGTGGTTTGGGTAAGATTTCACTATATGGTTTAAAGGTGGTGTGTTGAAAGTTTTCTAAAACAATATCCAGAGATGCTGAAGAAGTGGGAACACACAAGTCACATGTACTGAATAATATAGAAGGAGATAGGATAAACTGCCCCTCATAGTGGATTCATAAAGGACATGCCAGTTCATGGCCAGGTGTGTTAGTTCTCAGAGGGTGGCTGGTGACTAGGGAAGTCTCATTGAGGTAATTAGGAAGGACTGTCTGATCCTCAACTGTGAATCAGCAAACTGGTGACATATATATGGAATACATGGACCATTTACCTGAGAGGTAACCCAACAAAGTAACACTTGATCACTGTTTCCCAAAGGCTGTTACTTCATTTCATAAGGGAGCTCAGTCTGAAAGGCTTATGCATGTGAATTTACCTATATATATGCTCAGGAGGCTGAGCTATGAGGACTGAGGTTTGACCCGGAAAGTGCAGAAAAGCCCATCACATTCTAAATTTTCTCCAGATAACAAGCAAGAAGCCAGCACTAGAGTGATGTGCTAGCATTTAGCAAAAAAGTCTAGTGACAGTGCCTAGGACCTGAATTCAAGCTCTTGGACTGGCACACAGACACACAGAAAGGTTACCAGGAGAAAACAAAAATAACTATTCAACAGAACTCATCATGATATGTACCATGTGAGACTTTTTCTGTTTCTTCCATAATAGCAGAAGGAGGGGGAAAAAAAGAAGAAGTCTGGTAAGTATTCTGAAATCACTGCCTGAAGACACAGACTTTAGATACAAAAGTATTACAGGTGTTGGTGTGAAATTCCATAGAATACACCCTTTGAGTGATTAGCAGAGCTAAACCGAGTTGGAAAGGAAGGGAGGAGCTACTGTGAATGGAGGGGTGGATGAAGGAAAGGGGGCCCAACATAGGATATTCCAGAATCCTACTCTCTGACAGGCAAGGACTCTTCTTTGGAAAAATTACAAAACACACATCAGATGTATGAATGCTGTGTAACTTATTTTCATTTGGTTTTTTGTCATGAAACTAATTTATGACAACATTTTCTGCAAATATGTTCCTTAGTCAGCTTCATGATTGACCAGATACAGAGACCATCAAACCTGGCACCAGGATCCCAGAATGAGGTCAATCTATTCCAACAAGTGCTGTCAACACCAGGCTTAGCTAAAGGTACTGTGGAAATTCTTCAGTCATGCACAATAATTTTACATGACACCCTGCTGCCATGGAGAGACAAGACTGAAGGTTCCCAGCAGAATTTTCAGTAAGTAAAGGTTTGCATTGACATCATCTGCTACAAGCAGAGTTTGATCATGAATGTCATTCCCACATGGCAGGTCTCATTTGTTAATTCTGAAGGTGTGCCTCTGTGCTCCATTCCTAAGAATATCCTCCTTCACAATTACTGTGTGAGAATGCCAAGGGACCTTATTATTTGTCATCTCCACATAACTACTCAAATCCTGGAGGTGGACTTGCAGCTCAAGGGGTAGTGTACTAGGCTTGAGAACATAAAGCTTAGGAACCACCCACAGGGTCAGAAGGGAAAAAGAAAAAACAAACTCAAGAAAGAGAGAGATCACCTGAAAGCCACAAGAATACCACAGGAATGCAGCTCCCCCAATGCCTCTTTTTTGCAAGAGATCATTTTAACTCTGTGGCATTCTCATATGTAGATTCATGTATATTTGAAGGAAGTCCAACATCTGTAGCGAAGACAGCATTTGCCTTTTGTTTTCTTTTCTTCTTTTTTCCCAGTCCTGGGCTAGAGCTCTACTACTTGAGCCAAAGCACCATTTCCAGCTTTTTCTATGTATGCACTACCAAGGAATCAAACCCCAGTCTTCATGCATGCTAGGTAAGCACTCTACTACTAGGCCCAACTCCTGTCCCCCAAGATAGCATTTTCTTACAGACATATGATGTAAAAGTTTATGTTTAGGGGGTCAGGAGAGTGGCCTAATGGTACAGTGCTTGCCTAACATGCATGAAGCGCTGGGTTCCATTCAGTGGTACAACATACACAGAAAAATCTGGAAGCAGAGCACTAGCCTTGAAAAGCTCAAGAACAGTGCTCCAGCTCTGAGCTCAAGACCTAGAACTGGGGCCAGAAAAAAAAATAATGTTCATTGTTTTACTCTGGGTTACATAAGGTGATGGGATGAACATTGAAGCAAATCCTAAATAAAGAGCGAGCAATGGGCTAGATACAAAGGGCTAGATAGAAACATGGGCTGTAAGACCAGAAATTTTAAAAAGAAAAGGCAACCAAAAAAAAGGGATGCCCAGAGCAAGGACTAGTGGAGCATGCTAGTGAACTGAAGGCCCTGTGTTCAATTCCCTGGAAACCACATGCACAGAAGAATCCAGAGGTGGTGCTGTGGCTCAAGTGGCAGAGTGCTAGCCTTGAGCTAAAAGTTTTGTCCAAGGACAGAGCTCAGGCCCTGAGTTTGAGACCCAGCACTGACAAAAAACAAAAAATAATTTAAAAAAAAACCAAAGCATGTATCTCACCTGCGATTGATGTTGAGGCTTTGATCCAGTAGGAAGGGGAGCCTCAGGTAATTATTTTCTAAACTCTGAGGCCAAGAGGTGATGCGGTTTCTCAACACAAAAATAGATTCCTATGAAAAATGCACAGTGATATTTCTATACAGTATGGAAAACTGAGGGGATGAAAATGCAATGGAAGAACGCCTGATTCCCAAGCACAAAGCTTTGAGTTCCAATGTTAGAACTACTAAGACGGTAAAGAAATTTTCAGCAGATTCATTAGTTGTTTCATTTCAAGGAGGTATCAGTAATCGCAATGACAGATGTATAGGAGGAATACTTTTGTCACATGCCTGCTTTTAAATTTCCTTGGAACAAAGAAGAAGTCCCAACTGACATTCATAAATTTGTGAGTTAAATAAAGTAAAAATTCCAGTAGAATAACTTTGTGAAACAATGCTTGCAAAGTAATTGGTAGGCATACATGCTTATGATTGGAAATAGATAAAGTCTTTAGGAAATTGTGGTATGAAGGAAACAATACCATAGAGAGTTATGCACTTTTCAAAAATCATGGAAGTCTCTGAAACTCTTAACTAAAACAATTATTACAGAAGCAATGAAATTAACTTCTGGCTCCTTGGAAATATCAGTAAAACCTTCCATGTCTCTATGCAGGCTTCCGATGACCATTAGTCTTGGTTGTCAAGTTGAGTAAGAAACCCCCAACTCATATTTAATCAAAGATTAAGCTAACATTCTGTGTTTTTCTAGATGCCCAAAATGTGCCAGTTGAGACTTCCACAAAAATAGTAAGACACCTTTTTTCCTTGAAATGGGAACGTTGCTTTGTCAATTATCCATCTTTAAATTGGGGTTAGCTAGAAAAACATAGTTGATTTGCAGTGGTTCAAGCCCACAGTCATACATATTCAGGAGGTTTAGAGTGGGGAGACTGCCCTTCCAAGGAAGTCCATGAGATCCCACCCCAAACAATAAAAGCCTGGGGTGACAGTGCCCACTTGCCATCTCAGCCACTCAGGGAGCACAAATAAGATTGCAGTGCACACTAACACAGGACAGAAGCAAGACTTTACTCAATTAATTAACAAAAGCAAAACAAGGACTTAGCAACATGGCTCAAGTGGTAGGACTGAACTGAGTTCACCCACACAGTCACACCAGTATCAGCAAAACCTCAGTGCCCACTATATACACCACATTCTGCTTTCGGGTGTGGTAGAAGAGCAGACCCTCAACAACTAACATCTCCTACAAATGGCCTTCTGCAAGTACTAGGAATGTGTTATAATTTTCATGCAAGGAGTCATCCTCTTTAGAAATGATTCCTGCTTGGGTTAAGTATTTATGATTGATAGGTGACCTCAACAGATCCTAGGTTTTGAGATCCTTTTGAATTTGTCATTAGTTCCCAAATCTCTGAAGTAGCCACACAGACTACTAAGATCATGGACAAATTAGGGAGAAAATAATGTAAGTCATCCCATCCTGCTAATGTCTGTATTCCTATCATTTCAGGTGGCATTACCATCCCCCGAAGAAAGTAAGTGTTCTATGAAAAAAAAACCAAACAGATGTTAAGTCTAAGTGTAATTGACTTACAGGATTCATTTTTTTTGCAATGCCACCCCCACTTAGCTCCATAGTCTGACATGCTCAGCCAGAAAAATCTCCCTAAGTGCTTTTCAACAGGAGACTGCCAATACACTGACAATTATTTATATCTTCAAGGTACCATGAAAGACTGCATGGAGGACCCAGACATTGAGGAAGTGGTAAGAGCACCTTTCTGTGCCTTGTACAGAAATGAACTAGCCTAGAATTGATTGCTCATGCTTATAATCCTAGCAAATCAGACTGTTGAGACCAGAGTATCAAGATTGGAACCCACCACTGGAAGAAAAGTCCATGAAAATGATCTCCAATTTATCAGTAAAAGCCTGGAACTAGAGTGTGTGGCTCAAGTGGCAGAGTACCAGCCTTGAACAAGAAAGCTAATGAACCTGGAATGATGGCTCATAGCTATACCCATAGCTACTGAGGATATAGAGAACTGAAGATCATAGTTCAAAGTTAGCCAAGTCAGGAATGCCCATGGAAGTCTTAACTTAAGTGAAAAATTGAGAAGTACACTTTGTGGTTCAAGGATTAGAGCACTAGCATTAATCCAAAAACTCAAGGACTGGGCTCAGGCCCCAATTCCAACACCAGGGCACAGCTCAAAACAAAACAAAAACCAAACCATAAAAGCTAAGAGAGAAGATGGAATACTGAGTTCAGGCCTCAGTACTGGAAGGAAGGCAGACAAGTAGGTAGGTGCCCACCTGGAAAAGTGCACACACACATGCACACTCATGCACACACACACACACACACTATCCATGCAAGATGGAGTTGACAGACCGGCCAGTGGCCACCTGACAGAGAGACAGGCTTCCTAAGAAGGGAGGGTGCTAACCCGAACCAACTAGGGAAGCTTCCATCAGGAACTCCTCCATAACCTAGGACCTCAACTACTTGCACTGGGCTGGGCGTAGGCAGCCATGACTGCCTTGCTACTAGAGGAAGGAGATTGCAGCAGTGCACGGCCCACAATGGGGACATTAAAGACATGCTTGCATCAACCTCTGCTGACAACCCCCTGCCCTTATTTTCCTCAGGAGCTCTGTGACATACCTTCCCACCAGACTGCAGGATGCAGTTACAGGCCGTATCAAATTAAAAGGGCCTGGGAGGAAGAGCTGGAATCTCCTAAAGAGTTCAATGAAGGATTACCTCTGGAAAGATAATTGGACAGAAGGCCTCAATAATTATTTGCCAAAGCAATCTGGAACATCTGGAAATTCATGAGGCAAAGGTACGAGTGACTAAACTAGATCCTTTGGCTCTCAGGGAAAGGAAAGACAGCCTTACTGTGTACAAACCATAAGGCTTTACAAAAGCAGAGGCGGGTGTGGATTATATGGGAAAAATGGAGCAGAGTGTTTTATGGAGTGGTGGACAGATGGCCTTTGGAATTAACCAAACAATCACTTTGTGGATGCAGTCAGAGCCTGTATCCATTTTCGTATCACCATCAAGGTCACAGCTCCATCTGAAAGTTATAGGGTAGGATTGTGTCCCTAAACCAACATGGGTTCTGGATCTACTCTGGTCCTCTTGCAGCTTCAGGGTCCCTATAGAAACAGCTGCTCAACACTCAAAGGAACATAGGCTCAATGGTTTCCCTCATTTGTCATAATCAGTGGAAACCTTGGGCTCTCCTAGCAGAGATTTACAATAGAGCAAAAAGAAGATACATAAGGCCATACACAGTATGATGCTAAATGAAAGGACCTCCAGGATATAGAAACAAAAGCCATATAATGAGTGATTGTTGTCCTTAATGTACCATGTTATCTTTCATCTCTTTTGCTGTCCCTTGGTTATCTCATATTGTTATAGTTCTTCATCTTGTTATCTGATACATTGTATGTATGCCTATTTGGTTATTTGACGTTGGATAGGGAAGGGGAGAAAACAAGATGAGGGGCAGGGCTGGGGGAAGGGAAATGGGGACCAAGACATGAGAAAGGGTATCAATGTATGTGAAGTAATGCACCTTCTACCTGGTGAATATAATGTAAACCTTCTATTAATAACAACAAAAAAATATATGAAGGAAAAAAAAGAAACAGCTGCTCAAGCACCTCCTGAGCTCTCACCAGAACCAGCCAGCCCTGAAAAGAACACTGCAAATTGCATAATCTTTTACCAATGAATCAGAAGCAGGAATTCTAATAATTGGAAATGTTAGGTTATAGAGAATATACATTAATGCGCTTTATCTGGAGTGAGTATTGCTCTTTAGGCCTACAATTTCACTTCACTGTTTTCACATACCTATTTTACTTTTCTTTATGTCTTCATGGGGCCTGAACTTTGGGCATAAGCTCTTCCCATGAAGGCTGCCACTCTATCCCTGGGCCTGGGTTTTTCACTTAGCTCTTCAGCTCAAGGATAATGCCCTACCACTCAAGCCTCAGCCCCACTACCCATTTTCCTAATAATTGGAGATAGGATTTTCAAATTCTTTAGTTCTTTAGTGCCTGGGCTGGTTTTGATCCACGATATTCAGACCTCAGCCTCTTGAGTGGCTGGCATCACAGGCAGAGCCATTGTGCCCTCCTTCTATCAATTATTGAACATAAAAAACTGGAAAGCTTGTTTCCTCTGTGACTGATTCATGGACATCTGGGGTTTGGGCATGACTTCACTGTATTCTTCAAAGTGTGTTGAAAGTTTTCTAACACAATATCCAGAGATGCTGAAGAAGTGGGAATACACAAGTCACAATGTCCTGAATATTATAGAAGGAGATAGGATCGTCTGCCCCTCAGAATGGATTCATGAAGGCCATGCCGGTACATGGCAATGCGTGTTAGTTTTCAGAGGGTGGCTGGTGACTAGGGGAATCTCATTGGAGGTAATTAGGAAGGACTGTCTGATCCTCAATTTTGAACTAGCAAACTGGTGAGATATATATGGAATTCATGGACAATTTACGTGATAGGTAATCCAACGAAGTAACACAGGTCATTTGACTTGACCACTGCTTCCCAAAGTCTCAGTTACTTCATTTTCTAGGGGAGTTCAGTTGAAAGGCTCACACATATGAAACTACCTAGATGCTCAGGCGGCTGAGATCTGAGGATTGAGGCTTGAACCAGGTCCTACAATAAAGCCTTCCAAACTCTGAATTTTCTCCAGATAACTATCAAGAAGCCAGAACTGGATGGATGTGCCAGTCTTTGGCAAAAACCTCAAGGGACAGTGCCTCGGACTTGAATTCAAGCTCTGGGACTGGCACACAGACACACAGAAAGGTTACCAAGAGAACCAAAGAGCTGTACAAACAAAACTTCCCACGATCTATACCATGTGAGACGTTTTCTGTTTTTTCCATAACAAGAGAAGGTGGGAAGAAAAAAAAGAAATAGGATAAGTATTCGGGAACCGCTGCCTGAAGACAAAGACCATAGATAAAAATATATAGGAAATACTGGAGTGAAACTCTATGGAATAGACGCATTTAGTGATTAGCAGAGCTGAAACCCAGTTTGAAAGGGAGGTAGGAGCTAGTGTGCATGGAGAGGTGGTTGAAGTAAAGGGGGGCCAATATAGGGTATTCCAGAATCCTACTCTCTGAAGGCAAGGAAAAATTACAAAACACACATCAGATGTATAAACTCTGTGTAATGTTATTTTGGGTATTTTTTTTGTCGTGAAGCTAAGTTATGACATTTTCTGCAAATATGTTCCTTAGTCAGCTTCATGATTGACCAGAGACAAAGACCATCAAAGTTGGCACCAAAATCCCAGATTGAAGTCAATCTACTCCAAAAAGGGCTGTCAACACCAGGCATAGCTAAAGGTACTGTGAAAATTCTTCAGTCACGCACAATAATTTTACATGACACCCTGCTGCCATGGAGAGACAAGACTGAAGGTTCCCAGCAGAATTTTCAGTAAGTAAAGGTTTGCATTGACATCATCTGCTACAAGCAGAGTTTGATCATGAATGTCATTCCCACATGGCAGGTCTCATTTATTTGTTAATTCTGAAGGTGTGCCTCTGTGCTCCATTCCTAAGAATATCCTCCTTCACAATTACTGTGTGAGAATGCCAAGGGACCTTATTATTTGTCATCTCCACATAACTACTCAAATCCTGGAGGTGGACTTGCAGCTCAAGGGGTAGTGTACTAGGCTTGAGAACATAAAGCTTAGGAACCACCCACAGGGCCAGCAGGGAAAAAGAAAAAACAAACTCAGGAAAGAGAGAGATCACATTTATGGGGAACACCTCAAAGCCACAAGAATACCACAGGAATGCAGCTCCCCCAATGCCTCTTTTTTGCAAGAGATCATTTTAACTCTGTGGCATTCTCATATGTAGATTCATGTATATTTGAAGGAAGTCCAACATCTGTAGCGAAGACAGCATTTGCCTTTGTTTTCTTTTCTTCTTTTTTGCCAGTCCTGGGCTAGAGCTCTACTACTTGAGCCAAAGCACCATTTCCAGCTTTTTCTATGTATGCGCTACCAAGGAATCAAACCCCAGTCTTCATGCATGCTAGGTAAGCACTCTACTACTAGGCCCAACTCCTGTCCCCCAAGATAGCATTTTCTTAGACATATGATGTAAAAGTTTACGTTTAGGGAGTCAGGAGAGTGGCCTAATGGTATAGGGCTTGCTTAACATGCATGAAGCGCTGGGTTCCATTCAGTGGTACAACATACACAGAAAAATCTGGAAGCAGAGCACTAGCCTTGAAAAGCTCAAGAACAGTGCTCCAGCTCTGAGCTCAAGACCTAGGACTGGGGCCAGAAAAAAAAATAATGTTCATTGTTTTACTCTGGGTTACATAAGGTGATGGGATGAACATTGAAGCAAATCCTAAATAAAGAGCGAGCAATGGGCTAGATACAAAGGGCTAGATAGAAACATGGGCTGTAAGACCAGAAATTTTAAAAAGAAAAGGCAACCAAAAAAAAGGGATGCCCAGAGCAAGGACTAGTGGAGCATGCTAGTGAACTGAAGGCCCTGTGTTCAATTCCCTGGAAACCACATGCACAGAAGAATCCAGAGGTGGTGCTGTGGCTCAAGTGGTAGAGTGCTAGCCTTGAGCTAAAAGTTTTGTCCAAGGACAGAGCTCAGGCCCTGAGTTTGAGACCCAGCACTGACAAAAAACAAAAAATAATTTAAAAAAACCAAAGCATGTATCTCACCTGCGATTGATGTTGAGGCTTTGATCCAGTAGGAAGGGGAGCCTCAGGTAATTATTTTCTAAACTCTGAGGCCAAGAGGTGATGCGGTTTCTCAACACAAAAGTAGATTCCTATGAAAAATGCACAGTGATATTTCTATACAGTATGGAAAACTGAGGGGATAAAAATGCAATGGAAGATTCCCAGGCACAAAGCTTTGAGTTCCAATGTTAGAAAAGAAATTTTCAGCAGATTCATTAGTTGTTTCATTTCAAGGAGGTATCAGTAATCACAATGACAGATGTATAGGAGGAATACTTTTGTCACATGCCTGCTTTTAAATTTCCTTGGAACAAAGAAGTAGTCCCAACTGACATTCATAAATTTGTGAGTTAAATAAAGTAAAAATTCCAGTAGAATAACTTTGTGAAACACTAACAATGCTTGCAAAGTAATTGGTAGGCATACATGCTTATGATTGGAAATAGATAAAGTCTTTAGGAAATTGTGGTATGAAGGAAACAATACCATAGAGAGTTATGCACTTTTCAAAAATCATGGAAGTCTCTGAAACTCTTAACTAAAACAATTATTACAGAAGCAATGAAATTAACTTCTGGCTCCTTGGAAATATCAGTAAAAACTTCCATGTCTCTATGCAGGCTTCCGATGACCATTAGTCTTGGTTGTCAAGTTGAGTAAGAAACCCCCAACTCATATTTAATCAAAGATTAAGCTAACATTCTGTGTTTTTCTAGATGCCCAAAATGTGCCAGTTGAGACTTCCACAAAAATAGTAAGACACCTTTTTTCCTTGAAATGGGAACGTTGCTTTGTCAATATCCATCTTTAAATTGGGGTTAGGTAGAAAAACATGGTTGATTTGCAGTGGTTCAAGCCCACAGTCATACATATTCAGGAGGTTTAGAGTGGGGAGACTGCCCTTCCAAGGAAGTCCATGAGATCCCACCCCAAACAATAAAAGCCTGGGGTGACAGTGCCCACTTGCCATCTCAGCCACTCAGGGAGCACAAATAAGATTGCAGTGCACACTAACACAGGACAGAAGCAAGACTTTACTCAATTAATTAACAAAAGCAAAACAAGGACTTAGCAACATGGCTCAAGTGGTAGGACTGAACTGAGTTCACCCACACAGTCACACCAGTATCAGCAAAACCTCAGTGCCCACTATATACACCACATTCTGCTTTCGGGTGTGGTAGAAGAGCAGACCCTCAACAACTAACATCTCCTACAAATGGCCTTCTGCAAGTACTAGGAATGTGTTATAATTTTCATGCAAGGAGTCATCCTCTTTAGAAATGATTCCTGCTTGGGTTAAGTATTTATGATTGATAGGTGACCTCAACAGATCCTAGGTTTTGAGATCCTTTTGAATTTGTCATTAGTTCCCAAATCTCTGAAGTAGCCACACAGACTACTAAGATCATGGACAAATTAGGGAGAAAATAATGTAAGTCATCCCATCCTGCTAATGTCTGTATTCCTATCATTTCAGGTGGCATTACCATCCCCCGAAGAAAGTAAGTGTTCTATGAAAAAAAAACCAAACAGATGTTAAGTCTAAGTGTAATTGACTTACAGGATTCATTTTTTTTGCAATGCCACCCCCACTTAGCTCCATAGTCTGACATGCTCAGCCAGAAAAATCTCCCTAAGTGCTTTTCAACAGGAGACTGCCAATACACTGACAATTATTTATATCTTCAAGGTACCATGAAAGACTGCATGGAGGACCCAGACATTGAGGAAGTGGTAAGAGCACCTTTCTGTGCCTTGTACAGAAATGAACTAGCCTAGAATTGATTGCTCATGCTTATAATCCTAGCAAATCAGACTGTTGAGACCAGAGTATCAAGATTGGAACCCACCACTGGAAGAAAAGTCCATGAAAATGATCTCCAATTTATCAGTAAAAGCCTGGAACTAGAGTGTGTGGCTCAAGTGGCAGAGTACCAGCCTTGAACAAGAAAGCTAATGAACCTGGAATGATGGCTCATAGCTATACCCATAGCTACTGAGGATATAGAGAACTGAAGATCATAGTTCAAAGTTAGCCAAGTCAGGAATGCCCATGGAAGTCTTAACTTAAGTGAAAAGTTGAGAAGTACACTTTGTGGTTCAAGGATTAGAGCACTAGCATTAATCCAAAAACTCAAGGACTGGGCTCAGGCCCCAATTCCAACACCAGGGCACAGCTCAAAACAAAACAAAAACCAAACCATAAAAGCTAAGAGAGAAGATGGAATACTGAGTTCAGGCCTCAGTACTGGAAGGAAGGCAGACAAGTAGGTAGGTGCCCACCTGGAAAAGTGCACACACACATGCACACTCATGCACACACACGCACACACAATATCCATGCAAGATGGAGTTGACAGACCGGCCAGTGGCCACCTGACAGAGAGACAGGCTTCCTAAGAAGGGAGGGTGCTAACCCGAACCAACTAGGGAAGCTTCCATCAGGAACTCCTCCATAACCTAGGACCTCAACTACTTGCACTGGGCTGGGCGTAGGCAGCCATGACTGCCTTTCTACTAGAGGAAGGAGATTGCAGCAGTGCACGGCCCACAATGGGGACATTAAAGACATGCTTGCATCAACCTCTGCTGACAACCCCCTGCCCTTATTTTCCTCAGGAGCTCTGTGACATATCTTCCCACCAGACTGCAGGATGCAGTTACAAGTCATGTCCAATTAAAAGGGCCTAGAAGGAAGAACTGAAAGCTCATGCTGAAAACTAGAAGTGAATGATTACTAAGGATTTCCTTTGGGAATGGAAATTGAAGTTGACAAGGCCTTAATATGCACTTGTAAAACCAATCTGGAGCATCCCGAAATTGCTGAAGTATAGGACACCGGTGAACGTGTCTAAGCTCTTAGGGAAAGGAAAGACAGCCTTACTGTGTACAAAACACAAGGCTATACAAACAAGAGCAGAGGAATGTGTGGAGTGTATGGGAAACAGTGAACAGAGTGTTTTATGGAGCGGTGGGCAGATGGCCTCACTGAATTAACCAAGCCATCACTTTGTGGATGCAGTCAGGGACTGTATCCATTTCTAGGTCAGCATCGAGGTCAGAGCTCCATCTGAAAGTCACAGAGTAGGATTGTGTCCCTACACCAACATGGGCTCTAGATTTACTCTACTCCTTTTGCATCTTCAGGGTTGTTACAGTCACAGCTGCTCAAGCACCTGCTGAGCTCTCACCAGAACCAGCCAGAACTGAAATGAGCACTGCAATTAACACCATCTTTCAGCTATGAATCAGAAGCAGGAATTTTGATAATTGGGAATGTTAGGTCTTAGTATATACATTGAGACATTTTATCTAGAGGGAGTGTTGCTCTTCAGGTTTATAGGTAACTTTGTAATTTTGACTAAACTATTGAACACAACAGAATTGTTAAGTTTGTGTCCTATGTGACTATTTCGAGGACCACTAGGGTTTGGGAATAATTTCACTATATTCTTCAAAATGTAGTGTGATGAAAGCTTCCCAGCAGAGGATACACGGGTTTTGAAGAAATAGGACTATGGAAGATACTGAATAATAGACAAGGAAATAGGATAAACTGCCCCTCACAATGGATTCATGAAGGCCATGCTTGTACATGACCAAGTATATTAGTACTCAGTAAGTGGCAGGTGACTGGGGAAATCCCATTGGAGGGAAATAGGAAGAACTGTCTGATCCTCAATGCTGAGCCATCACAAAGGTGAGAAATATATGGTATGCATGGCCCATATTTCTGAGCCTAATCCTAACCAAGTAACATGGTCCTTTGACTTGACCACTGTTTCCCAAAGTCTGTTACTTCATTTTCAAGGTGAGCTCAGTCTGAACGGCTCATGCATGTGATTCTACCTAGATGCTCAGGAGGCTGAGATCTGAGGACCCAGGTTTGACCCAGCTCCTACAGGAAAGCCCACTAAATTCTCAATTTTCTTCAGATAAATATCAAGACACCCAGAACTGGAGGGATGTGCCAGTCTTTGGCAAAAACCTCAAGGGATAGTGCCTAGGACTTGAATTCAAGCTCTGGGACTGGCACACAGACACACAGAAAGGTTACCAGGAGAACCAAACAGCTGTACAAACAGAACTCACCATGATCTGTATCATGTGAGTCCTTTTCTGTTTCTTTCCTAACAACAGAAGGTGGGGGAGGGAAGAAATATGGTAAGTATTCTGAAATCATTTCCTGAAGACACAGAATCTAGATAAAAATGTATAGGAGATGCTGGAGTGAAACTCTATGGAATAGACCCTTTGAGTGATTAGGAGAGCTGAAACCCATTTGGAAAGACACACATCCCGTAGAAATCTAGGTTTTGAGATCCTTTTACTTTGTCATTAGTTCCCATCTCTGCAGTAGTCACACAGACTACTAAGGGAGAATAATAATGTAAGTCATCCTGCTATTGTCTGTATTCCTATCATTTCAGGTGGCATCACCATCCCCCGAAGAAAGTAATTGTTCTTTGGTTACTACCATGTCACTGGGGAAAAAAACAGATGCCAAGTCACGCAAAGTCTGATGGCCTTATTAGTCTCTCCTTTGTACAATCATTGGAGAAAAGTTGATTGTAAAATTTCACAGTCAAGTTTCTCCAGTTTCTGGAAGGAATCTTGTTCATGAGGTGTTCGTATACTTTGACATTGCTGGGATTTTATGTGATTCTGTGTATCCTGACGGGATGAGTGACTCTGTGTGCCACCTGTATGAAGTTGTGTATTTTCTCAAAACCTACTTCTACCTTAGAAGTAAGGAAACAATATACCTCTATAACTTCCTGAAACACAAATTCCATAATGAAGACACACTTCAAACTTTCTACATATGAAGTTACCTACTCCTCTCAGCAATGTTAGATTTGATACTTTCCCCCTTCTCCGCCATCTGCTAGCTCCTAGGCTAGTTACTAAGGCAACCATACTTGACTGACTTCCCACCTACAAGTTCATAGATGCTGTCCAGGGATCTCATGTTGCCCTTTATTGTCATATAAACCTCAGCAGGAATAGGAAGTTTTTATACATAGCCTTTGGCACAGTAAACATGTAATATACTCTATGATATACCGTGAATATCACTGATTTGTTCATATTTCTTTGTTGGTCGTCTTCTCTTTCTCTATGTAAAAAGGCAGTAGTCAACCATGTAGTTTCATAGTCAGACATCCTCAGCCAGAAAATCTCAAGTGCTTTTCAGTCAGGAGACTGCCAATAAACTGACAGTTACTCTATTTCTTCCCAGGTCCTATAAAAGAGAGCATCGAATACCTAGAGCTTGATGAAGAGATAAGACCACTTTTCTGTGTCTTGTACAGAAATGAACTAGCCTAGAACTGATTGCTCATGCTTATAATCCTAGCAACTCACAGTTGGGATAAGAGTATCAAGCCTAGAACCCACATCTGGAAGAAAAGTCCATGAAACAGATCTCCAATTTACCAGTAAAAGATTGGAACTAGAGTGTGTGGCTCATGTGGCAAAGTACCAGCCTTGAACAAGAAAGCTAAGTGAATTGGGCATGGTGGCTCATGGCTATACCCACAGCTACTAAGGAGATAGAGAACTGAGGATCACAGTTCAAAGCTAGCCAAGTCAGGAATGCCCATGAAGTTTTTTCTCCACTTAATTAAGAAAAAAGTCAAGAAGTACAGCTTGTGGGCTCAAGGATTAGAGCACTAGCATTAATCTAAAAACTCAAGGACTGGGCCCATTCCCTGAATCCAACACTAGGCACAGCTCAAAATAAAACAAAACCAAAACATAAAAGCTAAGAACATGGGATTCGGAGTTCAGACCTCAGTACTTGAAGGAAGGCAGACAAGTAGGTAGGTGACCACCTGCACAAGTGAGTGTGCACTCACACGCCACATGAATACTCATGCACACAAACGTGTACACAATTTCCTTGCAAGATGGAGTTGACAAGCTGGCCAGTGTCCAACTGGCAGAGAGACAGAGAGGCTTCTTTAGAAGGGAGGGTGTTAAGCTGAACCAACCAGGGAAGCTTCTATCAGGAACTCCTGCATAACCTAGAACCATGGCCTAGGGCTGCCATGGCTGCCTTGCTACTAGAGGAAGGAGTCTCTGCATCAGTGCACTGCCCAAAATGGGGACATCAAAGACTTGCCTGGGTCACACTTTGCTGCTAACCCTTCCCCCTTATTTTCCTCAGGAGCCATATGACATGCCTTTACATACCAGACTGCATATGATCAGCCACAGCCAATACTGGGAGGACGGGCTAAATGCACATGCCAAAAACTCAAAGCTCAATGAAGACTTTGAAGAATATTTGGAAAAGAGATTGAAGAGGTCTCAATATATATTTCAAAAATGAATCTGGAACATATGGAAAAATTCTTGAGGAACAGGCCCATGTAAGAAAAAATTTGACGCTCTGATTCTGTGGGAAAGAAAAGATAGCCCTTCTATGTATACAAGACAGGGTGCTTCACGGTAGGGGAGTTTGTATATTGTATGGAAAACAGTGGGCAGGGGACTTGGGGGTGTGGTTGTGAGGTGACATTGTGGAATTACTTCATGGGGACTATCAGAACCTGCACTGATCTCATAGCACATTAGTGAACAGAGCTCCCTCTGCAAGGCAGCAGGCAGGAGTGTCTCCCTGCCCAGCATGAGCTCCAGACTTTAGTCTGCTCTCCTTTCTGCTGCAGGGCTAGCTCTAGTCCCAGCGATAAGCATCCACTGAGCTCTGACCAGCACTGCTGCTGGCACTAGCACCCCACATCATCTTCCAGCACTACAGCAACAGGCCTTATCCACAACCTGCTACATACGTGGAACCTTGACCAAGGACTCTTCAGCCAACTTTGGAGCTAAGCCCAATCTTGTACCAGCTCTTGCCACACTCCTGCCCTTTGCCTCACTAAACCTGTGCCTCTGTCCTATATAATCGGTTGCTTCCTTTATATCTACTCTTTACTATTCAAGCTTATTTGTAGGGCTGGGAGTGTGGCATAGTGGCAGAGAATGTGCCTAGCATGCACCAAGTCCTGAGTTCAATTCCTTGGTACCCAGAAAAGTCCAGAAGTAGTACTGTGGCTCAAGTGGTAGAGTGGTAGAGTGCTAGACTTGAGAAAGGTCAAGGACAGTGCCTAGGCCCCAAGTTCAAACCCCAGAACTGGCAAAACAAAGTTTATTTCTAGGAAAACAAGCCACACAATGACCACTCTCTTAACCACCCCCCCCCCAAAAAAATACAGTTCCAGTCCATGGACTCAAGTCATTTTCAAGGTGGTCCAGCCACGACCATAATCCTCAAAGAGCTACCCTCCAGAGCACCCTCTTTCCCCCAATTATTCTCCTCCTCATTCTTGGCAATCTTCCTTATTCTAGACTATTCACCCCTCTTGCTGGTAGCTTCTTACCTTTGTATATGGTAGGAATAAGAATTGGAAGAAGAGTAAGAGGAGGAGAAGGAAGAAGAGGAGGAGGAGGAGGAAAAGAAGGAGGAAGAGGAGGAGGAGGAGACAGGAAGCTCTGATTCAGGTCACAGGTCTCTGTGATCCAGCAGGAATTGGAAGGCAGAACAGAACTTGCAGGACAAAGGGAAAGCCAGGCAACCCTAGTTTAAATCCTCCCAGAGGGCCATTGACTTCCAGAGGACAGAAGTATCAAAGGCACACACAAAGGTCCAAGGTCTGGAAAACTACTCAGGATGGTACATGTTGGAAAGACCATTCCTCAGGCCCTAAGCACACACAAAGATCCTATGATCCTATGATCCTCTCAAGGATCCATGAGGGGAAAGAGGAAGGGAGAGTCTTTCAGTCCAAAGGACATGGTACATGGCCAGCCCATGTCCTATCTTCTTCCTGATGACCCCACATGAAAGGTTGGAACTAACCCATAAACCAAACAACCAAGCAACCAATTCACGTATAAATCAATGCAGTCCTCCAATAGCATTTCTGGCCAGCACCCTGGCAGGTAGGTTTCAAGAAGCTGCAGGCCAGTCCTTGGGAGGACTCCCTTACATGAATCTGGGGGAACTCAAGAGAACCATCCAAACTCTAAATAAAGAGGTCACGTGAATTAACCATTAGAGCTAATGCTGGGGATTCATCCCATGTGGACTCTTGCACAGCTCTTCAGGATACCTTGGCAACACTACTTCCTCCTGAATGGGAGGAAGAGCAAGAGTTTGGAAAACTCTAGAACATCCCCACAGAAAGCACTGATGGGTATACCTGGTCCCTGGCTACAGGAAACACTGTGTTGTGTTGTGGTGGTGGTACAAGTGGCAGCGGCTAGAACAGCAGGAGGAGGTTAGGTAGGCCCAATCTGTCACAGAGTATATAGAAAGCCTGGAAAAACCCTTCCTTTTCTCTGACAAGGCAGTTACGGAGATCTCACTGTAGAAAGCACCATAAACAGCTTAAGATGTTCCCCTGTGAACACACCCAGAGGCCAAAGAATCCCTGGCCCCACATTACACAAATGCACCTACAGACCCAGGAGACAGACAGCTGGCCCACCTGACCTGACCCCAATGCCCAGACCAGTGCTGCTGGGATAGAAATACTGACAGCCATTTCTTTCTTCGCTGAGGGACTCAGATTGCAATGTCTTCCTCATGGACCTGATATTCCTTGAAGACATGCTATGTCTATATTCTACATCTTCGGCATTCTTTTCAGTGAAAGACCAGTGGGTTTTTTTCCCCCTTTCTGGATACTGAAGCAGAGACAAGTTCTTTTCCTAGGGAAAAAAGAAGCAATTTCACAGGTGAAAGGTGCTCCTATATTGAGGTTTTGCATAATACCTGTCATATGCAATGAAAGTAGCACAGGAAGCAAAGTCCTTGATAGTTTTATCACAATAAGGCATAAACATGGTTTCAGAACAAATCCTCCATGACATTTTCCTGGCCCTGGTTTTAGTTTCTACAAAATACAATCATTCTAAAGAGGTAAGATAGATTTGGCCATCTGATAAGAATGCTATTCAAATGTCTGTGGTGCTCAGTAAATGCTGGCAGTCGTGGGGCTTGAACTCTGGGCCTGGGCATTGTCCTGAGCTCTTCATCTCAATGCTACTGCTCTACCACTTTGAACCACAGTACCACTTCCAGTTTTCTGATGGTTAACTAGAGATAAGAGTCTCTCAGCTACTCAGGAGGCTGAGATCTAAGTATCAAGATTCAAAGTCGGTTCAGGCACAAAAGGACCTGGGACTATTATCTCCAATTAACCTCTAAAAGTTCAAGCTCCATGACCCCCCTCACACATACACATAAAAAGTCTCACGCACTTTCTTGCCCATGATCCTCAGATCTCAGCCTCCTGAGTAGCTAGCCACTGGTGGCTGGCATGAAAATGATTTTTTTTAAAAAAAAATAAATTCCTGCATTTCTTAACTTTGTGGCTGGCAAACCCTGCTCTAAGGTTAGCAGCAACATTACCATGTTGGTTTCTTTTCTGTGGCTGCTGTTGGCTATGAGTCTTCTTCGGTTCAACAAAATTGTAGACTTGCATGCCCCTGTGGAAACAATAGAGATCACACAAAGAGTTTACCAGCCTCACTCATGCTGACATCGGACAAAATGATGTCATAATTACCATCTGACACTAAATGAGACTATTAAGGACTAATGACCCAGACACCCCAAGCATGGTGGGTCTCACTGTAGCATATTTCTTTGTGTTACCCAGTACTATTCCAGCATTCATCGCTCATGACTTTACCTCCCATTTCCACAGACAGCTGAGTTTTCTTGAGCTGTACAGGTTGTATAAAAATTAACTTCCTTTCTTAGAAAAAAATGCCTAGTGAAAAAGCCACTGGGCCAAAGAGTAGGTACACTTGTAGGCCACTTTCCAGAGTGGCTGTACCATTTACAACCCTGCTGCCAATGGATGAACAGTCTGAATCTTCCTCATCCTTACTATTCTTACTACAATTCTTATTGCACCTTTTTGGTAGGTACAAGGTTACATGGTTACATGGCAACCAAAACTCTACCATGTGGTTTTCATATATACTCAGTTGTGACCAAAGATGGCCATATAAGTCTTCTGCTCACTTTGTGGTTAGGTTGTTTAACTGTGTTCTTACCATGAAGTTTTGATCCACATTCCAGCACTGCTCAAGTTAACAAAAGCTGAAGGTTACTCGGAAGAGGAGCGATGGCCACCATCATAATCTAAAGTGTTCAAGGACAAAGTACTCCTCCACAGTGGAGCTGAGATTCAAACATGGGTGGTCTGTGCTTAGGGACCATGGAGGGTGCAGGGTACAGATGGATAGGCACTGAAAGGCCCACGTACACCCTAGCACCATTAATCCTGGGTGCTGGTGACTAGGCTATCTGCCCTCAGGACAGCTAAGGAATGCTGTAGCTCCAACAGAAACCAGCTGATAAAGTGACAAGGTTCCATTATACTACAAGATGAATGGCAGGTCTGAATTAAATACTTTGTGCAAAGAACACTACATTATGACAGTAATTCTCACTCTTGGGAGGCACAGGGGAAGCAAGGAGACAATCTCAGAGATGTGGACTGTGCAAAGAACACTACATTATGACAGTAATTCTCACTCTTGGGAGGCACAGGGGAAGCAAGGAGACAATCTCAGAGATGTGGACAGGGTAATGACTTACCACTTTTTTATCTACTTCCAAAGGCCTCTTTGCTAGGTAAGAATGCATTACTTCCCAACAGACATCTCCAGAAGAATGGCATTGGGAAGGTAGGCCCTCCCCCACTAACTAACAGCAGCACCATCTTGACTACTGGCAAAGACCCTGCCAGACCAACTAGCAGACAACTGGAGCCTAAGAAGTGGTGTCAGCAGTGCCATCTCTCAAAAGGGCAAAAGGTCTGACCAGTGTCAGCTTAGCCGTGCAATCAATGGGTTCAATTCTCTTCCTTGGAGAAAGCAATTTCTCCCTGGGCTGGCAGCTTTCCTCTCCAGGTAAACAAAGACAGAAGTGGTTCTATTCCGAGGGTCTCTGCTGAACTGGCTAAAACAATAGGCTGGATCAGAGTGAGTTCTGAAGCTCACCACAGACTCCAGAAAGAATACAACTCCCTTCACATTCAAGCTACCAAAAACAGCCAACTTTCTCCTGCAGGACACACAACGTGTATCGCCCTGCCAGTAAATTAACCTAGGAGAGCAGTCACAAAGACCTCAAGTCTGTAAGGCAGAACATTTTCTGCCCAATCAAGCAAATGGATTGGAAAAATCAACTAAGCCAAAACATAGAAGACAGACTTCATAAAGCATCTGGATCCCAAATTGAGTGGAGACACAAGTTTACCCCCCCCAAAAAAAAAACTGAAAAATATTTTTTCTAATTTTTCTACTTTTTTCATTTTTACTTGTTCCTTTCTTTTGGCCATTTTTTTTTGCCAGTCCTGGGCTTGAGCTCAGGGCCTGAGCACTGTCCTTGGACTTTCTCAAGGCTAGAGCTCTACCACTTGAGCCTCAGAACCACTTTTGGCTTTTTTGTATGTATGTGGTACCAAGGAATTGAACCCAGGTCTTCGTGCATGCTAGGCAAGCACTTTAACCACTAGGCCAAACTCGCAGCCCTTGGCTATTTTTTCTCCATCCTTTTTTCCCCTTTTTTCTTTTTCTTCTATCATTGTGGTCATTCCTAGAAACATAGTGACAGCAAGTAGTAGTAGTTTTTCTTCATTGTGTACAGACTTGTTTCAGATTGTATTTTTATTGACTCAGTCCCCTGCTTTTTAATCTTTTGGTTTCTAATCTTAGTATTTTTTGTTTAAGGACTCATAATTGTGAGGTGTCTTTTTTAATCATTGATCCCTTTTATATTATATATTTTTTCTTTTATATTCTTTTTATTATCCTTTTTATTTTACAGGGAAATAGTTTGTTTATATTATTGCAAAATGTCATAAAGAACCTATCTTCATAATATAGTGAACAATAATTATCATTTACATATATTAAGCAAAATTATACCAAATGACCTATTAGAGGTTCTACAATTAATTTGACATGTAACTGAGATTTGAACTCAGGCTCTTATGGGAGTTAGGTTAAGCTTACTGGATCTTAACTATTTGCGATGGACTTACTCTGTATTTGTATTTCTAGTATTTGCTTCTAAGCTAAATTAATTCAAATTCCTTGACTTCCTTATTTCCATAGAAAACACAAAAATATCTATTGCTTTGGTGTAATGGAGATATTGTTTAACTGCTATAATTTAGTTCCTTTACTTAATATCAACTGTCAACTTAATGTGGTTTAGTGATTAGCAGAATGTACATCTTCATTGATGATTTTGTTGCTTTTGATCTATTTTGGAGTATGTTCCATGTGCTGCTGAGAAAAATGTATAAAGTTTCACCGCTGGATGGAAGACTCTGTTAAGCCCAGCTGGGATAAAGTGTCATTTAAGTCTATGGTGTCTTTGTTTTTGTTGAGCTGACCTGTCATTTGGTGAGAGTACCCTATTGAAGTCTCCCACTATGACTGTGTTTGAGTCTATTTTGTTCTGTAATTCTAAGAGAGTTTGCTTGATGAATTTGTGTGCTCCCATGTTGGGGGAGTAAATGTTTATAACTGTAATATTCTGGGTATGGATTGTACCCTTTACTAATATGTAGTGGCCATCTTTATCTTTCTGTACTGATTTTACTGAGAAGTTAACTTTGTCAGAGATTAAGATTGCTACTCCTGCTTTTTTGCACAGTGCATTGGACTGGAAAATTCTTTTCCATCCTTTCACTTGGAGTTTGTTCTGTCTTTGGCAGTGAGATGGGTCTCTTGGAGGCAACATATGGATGGGTCTTGTTTCTTAATCCAGTCTGCTGTTCTGTGTCTTTTGATTGTTCAGCCCCTTCACATTTAGGGAAATTATGGAAAAGTGGTCAGTGTCCATTGTCATTATTTTTACTTCTGAGTTTCTATCTTTTTTCCCCTTTTGTGTTTAGTGATTTGAAAGTTATTGCTTCGTGATGGGGGTTCTTGCTGTTCTGCAATTTGTTCTTAATATTTTTTGTAATGCTGGTTTAGTGTGCACATATTCATACAGCTTTTCTTTGGAATGAAATATTCTTGTTTTTCCCTCAAATGTAAATGCTAGTTTGGCTGGATATATCAGTCTGGGTTGGCAGTTGTGGATCTTCAGGGCATGAATGTTATTTTTCCAAGCTTTTCTAGCATTTAGGATTTGCGTGGAGAGGTCTTCCGTTATTCTAATTTTTCCCCATTGTAATATAGCTCTTCATTTTTGCGGCATTTAAGAACAGCTCCTTAGTATTCGGGTCTAATGTTTTTAATATGATGTGTCTAGACAAGTTCCTACTAGGATCTTGCCTGCTTGGAGCTCTGAAGCCTTCAGTAATATATTTTCCCCTTTTAGGTTGAGGAAGTTCTCTGCTTTCATTTTGGTGATTTAAGTTTTGAATTCCTTTATTAAGAAACTCTGCCCCTTGTTCAATCCCTATTATATGAAGATTAGATTTCTTGGCTGCGTCTGCCAGGTCCTGGAGTTCTCTTTGGTGAATTCTGACTGATGATTCTCTCTTCCAGCTCTTGTACTTTTCTACCTTTCCTGGTGTCCTATTTTCCATCTCAGTCAATCTGTTGCTTAATGCTTCGATTTTTGTTTGCATTGTGGACACTGAGCTGATCATGTCTGCTGTGAGGGTATTAATCTTTTCTTCAAGGGATGTATACTTTTTTTCTATTTTTCTTTGGAATTGGAGGAGCTCCGTGGTGATTTCCTGCTTATGTTCCTGGAATTGTTATTGGAATTCTACTTTAATCTCTTTAGTCATGTCTACAATCATCTCCTTGAATAGAGTCATGTTTCATGTCTCTTCAGGTGCCCTTTCCTGGGATGGTGACATCTCTCTCGTCCTTTCACTCTTGTTTCTTTTTGGGCTTTGTGTGGAACTTTGATTATTTATATATTTTGTGATTTGTCTCTGTGTTTTCTGTCACATTTGCGTTGAGACTCTTGTTGTAGGTTCGAGCTGTGGTCAGTAGGTGGCGGTCTTTAATTTGTTTGGGACTGGTGGTTCTGGGAATCTGTGTACACGATGTGGTTCTCAGCCAGATTAGTTCCACTTCTGACTAGGTCAGAGTCTGCAGCTTTTACAGGTGAGTCCGCCCATTCCCAGAGGTTGTATGCTGCTGCACAGCTAGCTCTCAGCCCTACAGTGGGCCTTAGGGGGTGGAGTTGCACACTTTGGTCTCAGCTAGCTCACAAATGGATAGTTTGCCTACCCTGTTCCCAGGGGCGAAGCCCAGCTAAGGGACTGGAGTTTGGGAGTTTCCTGGAGCTCTCAGCTAAACCAGCTTGGTTTTCACCCTGTTCCCAGGGGCGGGGCCAAGACCAATGTGTGGGTTCCATTTCTTTCTGGCTCTCCCAGTGCCAGCTCGGCCCTTGCTGGTCTGCCCTTCAGGTCCCTGCTGTTTCAGAGAAGTACCCGAAGCTTTGGCTGAGAGTCTTTCTGTGACTCCTGGGGGGCCCTTTGGAGCTATCTTTATGGAGGCTCCCAGCAGGAGGGTGCTCCACTTAGGTTTGGTTTGGTCAGATGCTGGCTTGCAGACTCAATCACACTCCCACTCGCTGATGGAAGGCAGAGTTTAAGGCCCCTCAGTCTCCAGTTCCAGTGGTCTGGGAGAGGAGGCTGTTGGGCAGGTGGGAGCAGGGACACCTCCATCCCGTTTGGTGGGATTCTGGATCTTAGCGCCCGCCAGCCTGTCACTCTCCAGTCAATGGGCTGGGGGAGGGGACTGTTGGGGGAAGGAACAGGATTCTGAATTCCTTCCTCCCCCCACCCCGCACCGCACATGCCAGTCTTTCTTGGGTGGGGTGGGAGGGGTCTAGGTTAAGTTCTGTAGCTTGCCACCAGCTCTACTTTCCCAATGGGTTTGAGGGAACCCGCTGGACTACTTACTCATCAGGGGTTGGCTGTGAGCTGCTCTGCGGTGCTGGAGGGACATTCGTCTCCCCCTCTGGTCTCCGTTGCCATCCCTGCTGCCCATGCCTGGTCTGTGTGGGGTTCCTGCGTCTGGATTCCACTGCTTGCTGGAGTTCTGGGCTTCCCAGTCCTGGCGCCCTCCGCCTCATCTTGGAGGTGGCAGCGAGGGGTGGAGGAGGGGTCCTCACATTTCAGATTCTGTTGGATATACACTTTATCTGGATTTCTTTTCTGGTTTATATACTTCTCAGTTGCTTCTTGAATTTGTAGTTGTGGGTTTCTTAAGATAGTTGGCTCGTGGGATTCCCTGATTCTTTTTGTGGGAGAGAGATAGGCTGGGTCCCTATTGTCTCGGCACCATCTTCCCCATTCCACCTTTTTAGTTTTTTAAGTTTAATTGTTTTTAAACTTTTTATTCATTTATTTTCTCTTTCTATCACTTTAGGTCACAGTTACCTTCACTCTATTCCTTTCCTTCGTTACCATATTACTCTTCTCATATTTTCCACTCGTGTCTTTCATAATATCCTTCTATCTCTGTTTCTTTGTTCCCTCTTCAATTTTCCTAATGCATGGATCTACAGTTGATTGTTGTTCAATTACATTGTAAGTCCAGAGTGATTTACATATCATAGAGACTGATTGGAGGTTTTTTGGTCATAAGTGT
Organism: Megascapheus bottae; assembly: GCF_031878675.1. Taxonomy (NCBI): domain Eukaryota; kingdom Metazoa; phylum Chordata; class Mammalia; order Rodentia; family Geomyidae; genus Megascapheus; species Megascapheus bottae. The sequence continues at coordinate 4,055,604 of NC_143511.1, read as the reverse complement.
GTTCAGTGATGGTGTTGGACTTGTTGGTAAGTACACAAAAGGAGAGAGAGTGAAAATACCAGTCTATAATTGTGACCCTCTATAGACAGGGCAGCTATAGAGTACTAGGTTGGTTATATCTTAAAATTATAATCTTGTGTGGTATTAGTCTAGCTACCATTTTCAAATGGGTAGAACAAGAAACTAAAGAAAAATGGCAAATCAAAAAATAGCATCTCCCACCCAAATTAAACAGGCAACAGAGCAGTCAATGGGAAACTTAAAAGAGAGTCCTCTAAATGCTCTACAAATGCAATTGGTGAATATGATCAATGAAACATTGGAGGAATTCATAGAATCCACCAACAGAAATCTGAATGAATTCCAACAAAACTCCAATGAGAGTAAAGATTCTGAGCCAAAGGACTTCAAAGACAGAACTCAAATCGAAATCAAGGAGGTAAAGAAGTCCATACACGGTCTAAAACAAGAGATGCAAGGCATAAAAAAATGGCCGAGTAGAAGGAAGGGATATTAACAAATAGTATTGATAGAAGGTTAGACAATGCAGGAGAGAGTATCTCCGGAGTTGAAGATAACCTAATATTTATAAAGACCAGAAAATGATTCAATCCAAGTCTAAGAAATATGACAGATCTCTTCAGGAGCTCCAAGGTACAATTAGGAAGCCTAATTTAAGGCTAATCGGTATTGAGGAGGGACTGAAGAACGAGGTCAATGGTATTGGAAATATACTTCATGGAATCATCTCAGAGAACTTCCCAAATATCCAGAAGGACAGGCCCATCCAGATACAAGAAGCTTTTAGAACCCCAAACAGACCTGACCAGAAAAGGACATACCACTGCCACATTACAATCCATACAGTATCGATAGAGACCAAAAAAAGGATCCTTAAAGAGGCTAGGGAGAAGAGAACAATCACCTACAAAGAAAAACCAATCAGAATAACCACAGATTTCTAAGCAGAGATCATGTAAGCATGAAGAGCTTGGTATGTCATGCCCTAAAGACAATTACCAACCAAGAATACTGTACCCAGTTAAGCTCTCATTTATAGCTGAGGGAACAATAAAAACCTTCCATAGCAAGGAAAAGTTGAAACATTATGTAGCGTCCAAACAAGAATTACAAAAAATTCTCAAAGACATTCTATGCATTGAAAAGCAACATAGACTGTATAGAAGTTTTGTTATGTAATTTAATAATAAAAATCTAAATGGTGAAAAAAAAGAAAACACAAACATGTTATTGACAGAAATAGTACCTAAAAACCATACCAGGAATTGACAAGTCATAGGCCCGAAGGAAATTTAAAAATGGCATTAACTAGTAAGTATTTTTCAATCCTAACCCTCAATATCAATGGACTTAATTTTCTGATTGAATGGCATAAACTGTCTAGTTGGATCAAAAAGCAAAATCCATCTTTCTGCGGTCTTCAAGAGATGTACCTTGCCCCAAAACAAACATATTTTGAGAATGTGAGGCTGGAATAAAATCTATCCAACTAATGGGCCCATAAACAGGCTGGAGTTGCCGTCCTCATATAAGATAAAATGGACTTCAAACTAAAATTAGTGAGAACAGACAAAGGCCATTACATACTACTAAAGAGATATCTCCTCCAGGAGGACATAATATCTACACACCTAATGCTGGAGCATCCAACTTCATCAAGCAAACTTTACTTTCACTAAAACCACACATAGGTCCAAACACAGTGATTGTTGGTGACTTTTAACATACCACTGTCACCTACAGATAGATCAACCAGGCAAAAACTCAACAGAGAAACCTCAGAATTGAACAACTGCATAGACCAACTAGACTTAACAGACATCTGCAGATTATTCCACCCAGCAACAACACAATATACGTTTTGTTTTCAACAGCACATGGAACATTTTCTAAAACAGACCACATTTTAGGGCATAAAGCAAATCTGTGCAGATTCAGAAACACTGATTCAATATACACAAATCAATAAATACAATTCATCACATCAACAGGAGCAAGGACCAGAATCAGATGATTATCTCAGTAGATGCAGAAAAGGCATTTGACAAGATCTAACACCTCTTTATGCTAAAAGCTCTGGAGAAACTAGGAATACCTGGAACATTCCTCAGTATAATAAAGGCTGTGTATGACAAACTCACAGCTAGCATACTTAATGGCGAAAAGCTACGCCATTTCCTCTAAAATCAGGAACAAGACAAGGATGCCCACTCTTCTCTACTCCTCTTAAACATAGTGTTAGAATTCCTAGCAAGAACAATAAGGCAAGAATCAAAGATAAAGGGGGATCCAAATAGGAAAAGGGGAAGCGAAACTTTCCCTTTTTGCAGATGACATGATTCTGTAAAGAACTCTATAGACTCCACTCCCAAGTTGCTTGAGCTGATTCAAAACTTAATAAAGACCCAGAAACACAACAAATTAAAGAAAGTTTGGACAAATGGAACTGCATTAAACTATAGAGTTTCTATTTGGAAAAGGACATAGCTATCAAGTTAAATAGAAATCCCACAAAGTGGGAGGAGATCTTTACTATCCATACAACAAACCATGGCCTCATATCTAAACTATAGCTACAAAAATTGAATCTCTTCAAGACAAATCTTCAAAGAAACAAATATCCCATTAAAAAATAGGCCAAAGACTTAAAGAGAGTCTTCTCTGAAGAAGAAATAAGAATGGCCTATAGACACATGAAGAAATGCTTGACATCTCTGGCCATAAAAAAAATGCAAATCAAAGCAGCTTTGAGATTTCACCTCACTCCTGTTAGAAATAATAATAGATGTTGGTGGGGATGTGGCCAGAAGGGTTCGCTACTACACTGTTGGTGGGAGTGTAAACTCATTCAGTTACTCTGGAAAGCAGTATGGTGGTTCCTCAAAAGACTAAACATAGAGCTCCTCTATGACAGCAATTCCACTCCTTGGCAAATGTCCAGAACAAGGGCATACTAAAGACACTAGCACAATGATGTTCATTGAAGCACTATTTATAATAGCAAAGATATGGAACCAACCCAGATGCCCCTCAGTAGATAACTGGGTCAAGAAGATGTGGTACTTCTACACAATTCTAGGCAGCCATCAGAAAGAATGACACCCTATTTGTAAGGAAATGAAAAGACTTGGAAAGAATTATATTAAGTGAAGTAAGGCAGACCCAAGGGAACATAGACTCAATAGTTTCCTTCATTTGTAATAATTAGTACACATCTAGGACTTTCATAGCAGAGGGTTACAATAGCTCAAAACCTAGGTACATAAGGTCATATAGGATGAGACTAAATGAAAGGATCTCTAGGATATGGAAACCAGAGCTTCATCTTGTGTGATTGTTATTCTTAATGTACTATATTTTTTTCTCTTCTCTTTTGTTTCCCTTTGGTTAATCTCATATTGTTACTGTACCTGACTTTGTTACCTGGTATATTGTATATACATTTATTTGATTATTTGAAATAGGAAAGGGAAAGGGGGAAAACAAGATGACTGGGAGGGGGCGGGAGGAGGGAAATGGGGACAAAAACATGAGAAGTAATGCACCTACTATCTGGCAAATGTAACTGTAACCCCTCTATACATTACCCTGACAACAAATAACAGTAATAATAATAATAATAATAATAATAATAATAATATATACATTACTCCAGAGACTAAAGTGAAATAACTAGCAAGATGGAAAAATTAAAACCCAGGGGGAGCAAATGCGAATACATAGAACTTTACATCTGAATGTCTTCCACAGAGACTCTTAAAACAATTTCTATCAGTTCAAAAGCAGACAAGCAGCAGTGCACTGAGAACTGAAGTGGCAGCCTGACCCTCCTTCACTGTAGGCTATTTTGGCATTACAGAACTTAAAAGGAACTTTCATGCATCAAAAAATTGCTAATCTTCTACTTCAGTTACCTTCACAAAATGAGACAGTACTGTGTTGCCACCTTGGAAGTTGAATACTTTCTCTCCAAATGATGACTAATTATTGCTCTACCTTGAAGCCTCCTATGCCAATGAGATCCAGTCCAGCTGACAAAGTTGGACACAGCTCAAAATCCTGAGAGGTCCAGGCCCTCCAAGGCCTTTGACAAGCTCAGAGGATGAGCTCCTCCCCCCAAATTAGGCTGGCTGAGCCTACTTTTCCTATCTCTCCCTGATCCAAACAAAGTTACTGCAGAGGCCTTTCTGTTCTTTCTCGGAGAACAGAATGTGGGTGCACATTACCCTCAGTGAAACACACCTGTTTTAAAGTTGCACTGTCATTACATATGCATCTAAGCAGTGCCTCCACTGCAAGCAGTCCCTAAAACCCATAAGATTCCCAGCTTGGACTCAAGGAACTTTGACTTCCCGTCACTCTAGGTTGGTGTCACCTTTTATAACACTTCAGGCAAATGCAATCACAAACCTTATGAGTTCAAGCTTGACCTCTCAGCCTGAGTCTCTTGCATGTCTGCTACTCAGTGCTCAGTTTTGTTATTCCTTGTGTAGGTGTACCACACTCACACATCCTGTCACCAGCTGACATACATCTGAGTATTTCCACTCTTTGCTGATACTACAAATAATAAACCTCCTATAAACATCTGTGGAAAAGTCCTTATGAAGTCATATTGTAACCTGGTTAAATATCTAGGAGTGGAATTGCTGAGTTACATTCTAAGTGCATAAAAACTTGTCCAACCCTGAACACCAATCTCCACCAACGAAAACCCCATAACTCATGGAGATTGAACAACACATTGCTGAATCACTAATGGGTCATCAAGGAGATCAGAACAGAAATCCAATGGTTTATGAAATTTAACAAAAAGGAGCACACAAAATACCAGCTCCTTTGACACACAGCAGAGGCAATACTCAGAGGAAAATTTATAGCTCTGAGTGCCTACAATTAAAAATTAGAAAAATCGCAAATCAACAATTTAATGTGTCATCTTAAGCTCCTGGAGTAAGAGCAACAAACCAACCCTAATCCCAGTAGAAGGAAGCAAATTATTAAAATCAAAGCAGAATTAAATGAATTGGAGTCCAAAAAAAACTATAGAAAGAATCAACAAAACAAGGAGTTGGTTCTTTGAAAAAATTAACAAAATTGACAGACCATTAGCAAATCTTACCAAAAAAAGAAGAGAGCATACTGAAATAAAATCACAGATGAGAATGGTAATATCACGACAGAAATTACCAAGATCCAGAGCATCATGAGGGAATCCTTTTCAAACCTTTATGCCAACTAATTTGAGAATCTAGATGAAATGGATGAATTTCTAGCCAATATTAACATACTCACACTGAACCAAGAAGACTTAATCCAAATAAACAAGGCTATTTCAAGCACTGAAATAGAAATGGCAACAAGAGACCTTCTACCTAGGAAAAATCCAGGGCCAGATGGATTCACACCTGAACTCTATAAGGTCTTCAAAGCAGAGCTCACACCAATCCTCCTCAAGCTCTTCAATGAAATTGAAAAGGAAGGTTCTTTATCAAACTCATTCTATGCAGCTAGTATAATCCTCATTCCCAAACCAGACAGAGATTCATCAAAGAAAGAACTATAGACCTATTTCTTTGATGAACATCGATGCAAAACTTCTCAACAAAATACTGGCCAACCGTCTACAACTCATCAAAAAAAAATTACACACTATGATCAAACAAGATTCATCACAGGGAGACAAAGCTGGTTCAACATTCGCAAATCAATTAATATAATTCAACACAACAGGAGTAAGGACAAAAATAACGTGATTGTCTCAATGGATGCAGAAAAGGCATTTGACAAGATCCAACATCCCTTTATGCTAAAAGCTCTGGAGAAACTAGGAATACACGTAACATTCCTCAGTATAATAAAGGCTGTGTATGACAAACCCACAGCTAGTATTACACTTAATGGCGAAAAGCTAAAGCCATTCCCTCTAAAATCAGGAACAAGACAAGGATACCCACTGTCTGCACTTGTTTTTAACATTATATTAGAATTCCTAGCCAGAGCAATAAGGCAAGAAGCAAGCATAAAGGGGATCCAAATAGTGAAAGAGGAAGTGAAACTTTCCCTCTTTGCAGATGACATTATTCTGTATTTAAAGAACCCTATAGACTCCACTCCCAAGCTCCTTGAGCTGATTCAAACCTTTGATAAGGTAGCAGGGTATAAAATTAATCCTCAAAAATCAACTGCCTTCCTCTATGCCAACAGTGAGAGGAACGAGGCAACAATCAGGAAAGCAACACCTTTTGCAATAGCCTCAAAGAAAATAAAGTACCTAGGAATTATCTTAACTAAGAATGAAAAGGATCTTTTTGATGAAAACTGTATAATCCTGAAAAAGGAAATTAAAGCAGAACCGAGGAAATGGAAAAAAACTCCCATGCTCCTTGATTGGAAGAATCAACTCGTGAAAATGGCAATCTTGACAAGGGCTATCTACAAATTCAACACAATATCCATCAACATCCCAATGTCATTCTTTAAAGAAATAAAAGAGGCAATCCAAAATTTCATTTGGAATAATAAAAGACCCCGTATAGCAAAAACACTTCTTAGCAGAAAGAACAACACAGTAGGAATTTCAATACCAAACTTTAGACTCTATTACAGACCTATAATTATCAAAACAGCTTGGTACTGGCACAAGAGCAGGCCTGAAGACCAATGGAATAGAACTGAGGACCCAGATATTAAACTACAGACCTATGGCCACCTAATGTTTGACAAGGGAGCCAAAAAAATAGAATGGAAGAAAGACAGCCTCTTCAACAAGTGGCGCTGGCAGAACTGGTTAAGCACCTACAGAAAACTAAAGTTGGATCCTTCTTTGTCACCCTGCACTAGAATTAACTCCAAATGGATCAAAGACCTCGAGGTAAAAGCCAACACACTGAAAACTTTACAAGAATTAATAGGAGGCACACTAGGCCTCCTTGGCACAGGTAGAAACTTTCTCAATAAGGACCAAGAAACACAACAAATCAGAGAAAGGCTGGATAAGTGGGACTGCATTAAACTTCTGTATAACAAAGGACATAGCTAGTAAATTAACTAGAAAGCCTACAGAGTGGGAGAAGATCTTCACTAACCATACAATGGACAAAGGGCTCACATCTAAAATATATCAACAGCTCAAAAAAATTGAATCACTCCAAAACTAATCTCCAAAGTAACAACCATCCATTAAAAGATGGGCCAAAGACTTAAAGAGAGTCTTCTCTGAAGAAACAATAATGGTCTATAGACACATGAAGAAATGCTAGAATGTCTCTGGCCATAAAAGAAATGCAAATCAAAACAACTCTAAGATTCCACTTCACTCCAGTTAGAATGGCCAGGATCAAGAAAACTAATAACAGATGCTGGAGGGGATGTGGCCAGGAGGGATCACTACCACACTGTTGGTGGGAGTGCAAACTCATTCAACCACTATGGAAAGTAGTATGGCAGTTCCTCACAAGACTAAACATAGAGTTTCCCTATGACACAGCAATTCCACTACTTGGCATTTACCCAATCATCCACAAACAAGGGCATACTAAATCCACTAGCTCAATGATGTTCATTGCAGCACTATTTGGAACCAACCCAGATGTCCCTCAGCTGATGAGTGAATCAACAAGATGTGCTATTTATACAGAATGGAATTCTATGCTGCTGTCAAAAAGAACGACATCGCCCCATTTGCAAGGAAATGGAAAGGCTTAGAAAAAATCATATTAAGTGAAGTAAGCCAGACTCAAAGGAACATAGGCCCAATAGTCTCCGTCATTTGTCATAATCAGTAGAAACTTCGGGCTCTCCTAGCAGAGATTTACAACAGAACAAAACCTAGAGACCTTAGGCCAAATAGTATGACACTAAATGTAAAGACCTTTGGGATAAGGAAACAAAAGCCATATAATGCGTGATTGTTGTCCGTAATGTACTATGTTAGTGTTCATCTCTTTTGCCATCCCTTGGTTATCTCATATTGTTACAATATTTCACCTTGTTATCTGATATAATATGCTTAATTGGTTATTTGAAATTGGATAGTGAAGGGGGGGAATCAAGATGCGTGGGGGGGGGGAGTGGGAGAGGGTGGGTGAGAACTGGGGACCATGTCATGAGAAAAGGTATCAATGTTTGTGAAGTTATGCACCTTCTTCTGGTGAATATAATGTAACCCTCCTATTAATCACAATAAAAATTATTTAAGAAAAAGCTGTCCAACTATCCAAAGTGATTATTTGTACTATTTTCTATGCTCATCATCAACATGTGTGTTCTGTATTTTTCTCTGCTACAGTGGGATGATCACACCTTCATGGTTTCAGTATGTACTAGTTGGCACCACAGCTTTGGGGCCTGTAACAATACAGGACAACCTAGTGGAAGTGAGCCTGCTAACTCCCAGCAGCTGTGTAACAACGACAGAGAGGGAAGGGAGCCCCAGTATCTCCTGCATGGGCACACCCCAATAACATAACATCCTTCCACCAAGCCCATATCTCAAGGATCCCACCCCATTCCACTAGCACCTTAAGTCTTTGTGGGATACTCATCCCAGTCTAGCACCTGTGATCTTAACAAGAGCCTCCCCTAATGACTACTGATGGCTACATCTTTCCATGTCCTAATTTAGCAATCATATGCCATATCGCATAAAGCGACTGTTCAAAAAAGCACTAGTTCAAAAAAGTAAGATGGGGCTCATCTCCTAGTATGCACATACTAGGCAGCTTCTTCACCACCGATCCCCAACTTCTGCCTTTTCTAATCTGGCCTCAGCAAGTGCTTAGTTCAATCCACAATACCAGAGAAAAGAAATCCTTATTCACTTTTGGTACACATGTTCATCCAGGTACACAGATGTAGACATATTGCCGATACGTTCTCTATAGTCTGTCCTTTTGTTAGCTCCCTTTGAAAGCAAACTAAAGTCCAATGCATTCTATTTTTCCCAAATATAATTAATTCATGCTCTATGTCCTTGACAAACTTCAGCTTTCAGAATTCTGGCTTTTCTCTATAGCCCACATGCCATTTGGAGTTTATTTGGTGTGGAAGCTGCAGTTTGGCCTCATCTCCTTCCACACAGATGTTCTGTGTTGTACCAACTTTTGGAGTGATCATCTATCTTTCACTGAATTATTACACTTTGGATTTAAAAAGAATTCTTCAACTACTTCTGAATTTTCCATTCTGTTGTATGCATTTACCTGTCATTGTCCCTAGCACTTTGTAACATTCCTTGAATTTCATCCTTATCAAAATTATCCTGTCCATTCCAGGTCTTACACACATCTATAGAAACTTTAGAAATTAGTTTGCTAATTTCTAAAATCCTGATAGGACATGGCATGCCAGGATACCCTGGCAGTTCACTACATGAATGTGGTGCCTGTAATACCTTCGAGGCAGATCTAGTCTGTGCACAGCTGCTAAAACTCTTGAGATCCCCAGTGATATTTGGTGTGTGTTGTTGCTGAGATAGCTGATGAGTGGCAGCCCATAGAAACCTCAGTTTGGGGCTTGTACCCAGAAAGCCAAAAGCTGCATCAAAAGTTTGGGGCTTTCAAATAATGAGTGATTGTTGTCCTTAATGTACTATGTTATCCCTCATCTCTTGCTGTCCCTTGGTTATCTCATATTGTTACAGCATTTTACCTTAATATCTGATATATTGTATATATGCTTATTTGGTTATTTGAAATCGGATAGGGAAGGGGAGGAAACAAGATGAGGGGCAGGGGTGGGGGAAGGGAAATGGGGACCAAGACATGAGAAAGGGTATCAATGTTTGTGAAGTAATGTACCTTCCATCTCGTGAATATAATGTAACCCTTCTAATAATTACAATAAAAGATATATGGGGGAAAAAGGTTGGTGCTTTGCACCTGGAGAAACAGAGGTCAAGGCAGTGTTGATCATCAGTGGCGAATCATGTAACTGCTCAGGCCTACATGATAAAGTCACGGTGGAAAAAAAAAAACAGGGTTTCACAGCACTCCGACAGGGCTCTGAGATAAAGGAGAGTACTGACAAAGGAGTTGCCATTGATTGAAGCAGTTTATGAATACATTCCATCTTGATCAATGCCATCCCTTTCAACATTCTCACCACCCTTCCCAGTCCACCAACCCCTCTTTCCCTTACATGTTTTATGAATTAATTTTTTTTGCCATGTAACAAACAATGCATCTTGATCTGTATCACCATTTCAACAGCTTCTTTCAACCCATCCCCTTCCCTTAATTTTCTCAATTCTATAGTATATACACAATTCCTGCCTGCATTCTCCCCCTGTATTAAGCAAAACAAACCAGACCCAGAGAAACGTAAGTTGCATGGTTTCCCCTCATTTATGGTAGCTAATTTGTACCTATCAATCTACAAAGACACTGGGTGGTAAGCAATGGGTTACAAATGAATTAACTTGAGTGTAATAGACTTTATGGAGAGCACAAATTATACAATTCCTTTAAAAGACTAAACCAAAGTCAACAAAGTACCAGGAAATGAGTACTTGCAAGAGGGGAAGATGGAGCCAAGGAAAGAGGGATATTTCATGGTTTTGATGCTATTATAAACTGGATGTCCTTTCAGTGGCCTACTGCTATTATCTGGAAATGCAACCTATTTTGTCCATTGTCCCTGGTTCCGGTGACTCCGTTAACCTTGTTAATTAGTGCAAATAACTCTTTATTGATACCTGGAGAATTCCTTCATAATTTTGTATTCTCTAAATAGAGACACTTTTACATCTGGTCTGTCCTGACTTTCTTTCTCCTACCTGAATTCACAGGTGAGGATGCTCAGAACACTTTTGTCTCATCCTCAATGCCAGAGCAGCAGTCAGTCTTAAATTCAGTATTGTAGTCATTGTATATTTTATAAAAAGAAAAAAAACCTTGTGGCTCATACCAGTAATCTTGGCTATGTAGGAGTCTGAGATCTAAGGATTGGAGGTTGAAATGAGGCTCTGTAAGAAGTCTGTGAAGCTATTATTTCCAATTAACCACTATAAGCAAAAATAAAGTGGAGGTTAAGTTGTACCAGCCTTGAACAAAAAAGCTAATAAAGGACAGTACCCAGGCCCTGAGTTCAGGCACAAGTACTGGGAATCAATCACGTATGGAGTTTCCCTTCTTTCCTATATGCTGAGATTTCAATGATAACGGAGTAGCGTTTTGCTTAAACTGTGATCTATGTGTATGTCCTTGGCTTATTCTACTAAAATAACTAATTTTCCTGTAGAACAGCAGCTGCAATCCTGTCCTAGATAAAGGGCCCTGTCTCATCTTTCCCAGGGACCTGTCTGTACTCTTCCTCAAGACCCCACATAACCTTGTTCAGCTAATAGCGCTCTCTGTTCTTCTACTTTCCATACTTGTCACTCTCCAGACAAACCACACCAGGAGACCAAGTTCATCATATGGCCACTGTCCATGTTTGCCCTACACTTGAAATCTTTCAGTAACACCCAAACCCCTGAAGATCAAAAGGGCCCCAAGCTAACACAAGGCCTCTGCTGTCCCATGTCACAGCACTCATATATACCCACTGCCATTCTCCACTGACTCTCAATGTCAAGCCCAAGCTCCCCCAAGCCACATGACCTTGGGTTCAGGATACATCACAGCCTGGGACAGTCATGAGAGGGACAGTCCAAAGCCTCTTCCTCGTGCTTTACTCTGACCCACTCACTTATCTGCCTCTACCTCCCCTAATCCTCTGGATTTCTTAGCTATCAGAAATCCAAATTGTAAAGATGACCATTGTCAATTGTGGGAAACAATGTTAGGTCAGAGTACAGTTCCCACCTTGGAGCTGAGGAAACAGAGCCCTCTAGGAAGTCAGAGCCTTGTCCACAGAGAAGAGCCACACTTCAACTATCTTTCTGCCCTGGACCCCAGAGACAAGGATCCCTAAAATGGGGAGGGAATGTGCTATGCCACTGTAGGCAGACTCCAGGACAAAGATCACTCACTCTAGTCAGCCAAACCTCTGAATTTAGCTGCAAGTCCCTTATGGGTAAGCAGTGGGGCTGAAGGAGGCCTACAAAAGGTGGCCACAAAACTTCCTTAAAAAGCCACACTGGCCAGGTGCTAGTGGCTCATGCCTATAACCCAAACTCAGGAGGCTGAGATCTGAGCATGGTGGCTCAAAGCCACCCTGAGCAGGAAAAGTGAGATTCTTATCTTCAATTAACCACCAGAAGTGGCACTGTACTTTAAGTGGCAGAGTGCTGGCTTTGAGTAATAGAACTCAGAAACAGTGCCCAGACCTCAGGTTCAAGCATCACAACCACAAAAGGGGCCAGATCACATAGGGAGCAGAGTTCTGCCTAGTGGTACTCATACTTCAGAACCTAGAATACTGGATCAGACTATCCTGAATGATTGGCAAGGCCTAAAAAGACTCAAACTGAATGGTAGCCCCTTTGACAACTAAAGATAATACAATCATATGTAGAAAGAAAAACAGCCAGGCACCAGTGGCCCACACCTGTAATCCTAGAGACTCAGAAGGCTGAGAAATGAGGATTGTGGTTTAGAGCCAGGTCAGGGAGGAAAGACCTTAAGACTCATATATTCAATTTACCACCAAAAAAGCTGGAAGCAGAGCTGTGGCTCAAGTGGTAGATTGCCAGCCTTAAAGGAAAAAAAAAATCTAAGGTAGATTGCCCAATCCATGAATTTAAGCCCTAGTACTGACACATGTACACCCCCCACCCCTACCCTCTGCTCCCAATCATGGCCACACTCCCAGGCGGCTCATGCAGCTACTTTAGGAGTGGGTCCCTGAACTACCTAGACATGACTTCCCAACCTACTAATGTGTAACTTCTCCTGCAGGGACACAAGCCACAGCAGAGTGCCCAATGCTTCTCTGCTCCAAAAACCCCTTACACCAATTTCCAGCACCACCTTCAACCTCACTAGGCATATAGGCTTCTTCAAGTCACTTTCTTGCACAGAAGGTTCCAATAGGTGTCCCCAAACTGCCAACCTCCCACCAGCCCCCGACCCCCACCACAAAAATGCAAGAAGGGTAAAAAAAAAATCTGTTTTTCTCCAAACTCCATGCGGCATGTTTTGGGAGTACGTAGGACTTATACTATATTACCTAGGCTGGCATGAGAATCCTGGGCTCAAGCAGTCCTCTTGCTTAAGCCTCCTAAGTAGCTGGGACTACAGATATACCACCTTAGAGTGGAAACTTTTTTATTCCACTTCTTGATACTGTTACAAGAAGCCCATGTGATCTGAACTCAGGGCCTGACACAGGCTATGCATATGACCTGGTTTCCCTCAAGCTCAAGATGATTCCTGTGAGACTAAATTTAGTAGGTCTGCCTTACCACTGGGAAGAATAGAACATGGGAGTAGAACCCAAACCTACTGAGTTCAAGCCTCACCAGACAGCAAGTAGGACAGGGTAGACTGCACAAGGAGACAAGCATACAGCACTGAGGCTTCCAAAATACTAGGCTCCCCACAGTGAGCTGCAAAACTGTAGTACAACAGGTGAATCACCGGAGAATCTTTCCTAAACAGAAGTCACACAACAAGGAGCATCCAAGCTCCCTCCACCTCACAGAAAACCTATTCAGGCCATGAAGGATTTCCTTAGGACAGGATGTGACCCTGCCAGCTCATCACAGCAGGACCCAGGAGCAGGCCACAGAAGCAGGGTAGCAGGTGGCAGAGGGGAGGAAGGAAATATGCCATCATCTGCAGAAACCTCATCCCCTGGGGGAGGTCTCATCACCTTGGGAGGGCACTAACACCTAGGAGTCTCTATATGAGAAATCATACTATTTTTAAAAACTTGCTGCCAGTGTCAATGTTTTGGCTAGTTAATTTGACATAAAGTTTCCCATACATTTCTCCCCTGTCCACCTTGAAACCACAATCCTCATATCCTTTGTTCTCAGTCTCCTGAGTAACTACAGATTACAGACAGATGCTGCCAGAACCTAGCAGATATACTTTCCTCAATGAAAAAGCATGGACAAAATCCAGCTCCTTCCTCCTACTCATAGGCAACCCCATGTGGAGCCTAGACCAGAACAAACAGGAGAAGGGCACAAGAAATGATGTTGCACACAGCCACCTAAGAATCAGCCATACTTACATCAGAGACCTTGAGCATAGAAATACTTGCAGAGAGAGTCTTCTCTGAAGAAAAAATAAAAATGGCCTATAGATACATGAAGAAATGACTTCTCTGGCCATAAAAGAAATGCAAATCAAAACAACTTTAAGATTCCACCTCACTCCAGTTAGAATGGCCAGGATCAAAAAATCTAATAACGACAGATGCTGGCAGAGATGTGGCCAGGAGGGATCACTACCACACTGTTGGTGGGAATGCAAACTTGTTCAACCACTATGGAAACCAATATGGCAGTTCCTCAAAAGACTAAACATAGAGCTCCCCTATGACCCAGCAATTCCACTACTTGGCATTTACCCAATCATCCACAAACAAGGACATATTAAATCCACAAGCACAACGATGTTCATTGCAGCAATATTTACCATAGCAAAGATATGGACAAACCCCAATGCCCCTGTTGTTGATGAGGACAACAAGACGTGGTATTTATACACAATGGAATTCTATGCTGCTGTCAGAAGAATGACATCGCCCTATTTGTAAGGAAATGGAAAACTTAGAAAAAATCATATTAAGCGAAGTAAGCCAGACTCAAAGGAACATAGGCTCAATGGTTTTCCTCATTTGTCATAATCAGTAGAAACCTTGGGCTCTCCTAGCAGAGATTTACAATAGAGCAAAACCTAGATACATAAGGCCATATAGTATGAGGCTAAATGGAAGGATCTACAGGATATAGAAACAAAAGCCATGTAATGAGTGATTATTGTCCTTAATGTACTAAGCATCTCTCATCTCTTTTGCTGTCCCTTGGTTAACTCATATTGTTACAGAATTTCACCTTATTATCTGATATATGCGTTTATCTGTATATCTGTATATATGTTTATCTGGTTATTTGAAATTGGATAGGGAAGGGGAAAAACAAGATGTGGAGGGGGGTGGGGGAAAGGAAATGGAGACTAAGACATGAGAAAGGGTATCAATGTTTGGAAGTAATGCACCATCTGTCTGGTGAATATAATGTAACCCTTCTATTAATTACAATAAAAATATATGAAAAAAGAGAAACAGTTGCAGAGGAGTAAGAAAGAGCAAGTTCCAACTGACCATGGAAGCCTATGCCACTCTGGTCAGAGCAGCAGCTCCTAGCGCCTGATGCCCCGTGCTATGGGGCAGACACTGGGCACATCACCATGCCATCTATTCAACAGGGCTGGTCCAGACAGGCACACACAGCCTGTACTCTTCCTAACAAGGCCTAGAGGTTTCTCATCAGACCAGAGTGGCCCCAGTTGCAGAAGGGGCACCTAGTTAACTCTCACAGAGAAGAGGAGGAAGCCCCAGCAACAGCCTGCTAGGACAGCCTCCACTAGCCTCAGTTCTGCAGGTGGAGTTCAGAGGGGAACAGTGACCCAGGCGGCACCCTGTGACCTCTCAAGGCAAAAAGAAAATGTAGCGGTATTGTCAAGAGATGGAGAACTGAAGCCAGTTCTGCGATGGAGAGGTAGTAGACAGTCTCAGTCCTGGCCTCCTTTACCAGAGCAGCAGGAAAAATAACCAGGAAGGTGGAAGTCTTAAATCCTGAGCACAGAAAACAAACTCCATGGGCCTGGGCCCACACTCAATGGCTCATCCAGAAGGATGAGTGCTCCACCTCCCTGAGACCTGGAGCATGGAAAGTGGCCCATGTGTAGATCTTGGTGGAAAGGCAGGCAAAGCCTACACTGTATAACATAAACAGTGGCCCCCAAAAGGACAAAACAGTAGACTGAAGGGATAGGTTATGAGAACTGGCCCTGTGCTATGTCACACTACCAGCACTTAAGGGCAGGCCATCAACAGCTCCAACCAACAGGCCACTCTGCATCCCTCTACCTATCTGCTGTCAATCAGCACGTCTGTTAAAGGGACCAGAGTGGAACAAGAAAGCTTGTCTGTGATGGGATTTAGTCCTAAATCTCAGTGCACCCCCACTGATTACCATTATCTAAAAGGAATGACTATCTTCCAAAGCAATAATTCCTCAGCACACAGAGTACAGGGCAGACACTGGCTCACCTCTGTGGGAATTTTCCACAAACGTGTTAAGATTTGAACAAGTTAAATAACTCAGCTCTATTTTCCTCTTCCTGTCAAAACCCCATGATATACTTGGACGGTGTGGCACAAAAGCTTCTGTTCCCTTTCAGATAGGAAAAAAAATACAAATGAGGAGGTGAAGGTCCCTGCCAGAGGCAGAACCATAGCAGAAGGGGGCTTCCACCAAAGGGGTGAAGTCAGGGCAGCAGCTCATCTACTTTGGGTGTAAGCCAAGGTCTAGACTTAATACCAAAGACAAATTTCTGCAACCTCATGGCAAGCTAAGGACCAGCAAGACTAAAGGACTAGGTAAGGGGCATCACTGCCCATTTACATGCTGGCCCATACTCCAGAAATCTAAGCCTCACTGCTCCTTTGGAATTGAAGCAGTGCGTGAGGATCATGGGCACTGGATCAGCACAGGACTACAACCACTGCTTCTAAGTTTATAGTAGGCACAGGGTGGGTAACTTTCCAAAGCCAGTGGTCTTACATCACTACATGGCAGATCTGATCTAAGCACTTAGTGTGAGCAGATGCTGTTACTACTCCTCACTGTGCACACAGAACAGATGTCACACAGCCAGCAAGCATTCCTGGAATACTTCAATGATGTTAGAGCCCTAAATCTTTCCAAAATCCATTTCAAAACAAACCATACTATATGCAAAGAAACAGAAAGGCACTTGATGTGGAGCTGTTTTGGCTCCTGATATGCCAGCTGTCTGTGAGGCACAGTACAAGTGGTCAGAGGCTTTATGGTAACCGCAAGCCTTTAGCTATCCTGAAAAAATAGATACTTCACCACCCAAATAGGGGCATCTCAGGAAGTGGCAGTGAGGTGGTAACAGCTGACAAGGGCCAACATGGTAGACAGCTGTCTACTAGCTGTCTTCCAGACTGGGACAGGATTCATGAACATTAGCCTGGTGTAGGCTGGGCACAGCAGAGTCACCAGTGAGAAGCAGTAGGAAAGTCAGATGGCCCCCTGCTGAAGCCAGCAGGCCTAGTGCAGTGCCAGCTTGCTGTACACTGGATGAGAGGAGGCTTCTCTGATCCTCAGTTTCCTCCATACTCACAAGGCAACTTTTCATGCACATCTACCCGCAGAGCACCAGCCAAGTGCCAGCAGAGGCTGGGAGAAGAAACACAGTAGTCCACCACATCTCTCTCACAGATGTCTTGTGCCTTTCTTTCCCTGTGCCAGGTCTCTGCTGATGCTAGGACAACCGCACACATTTAGCAGCCTCAATAATCCAGTCTTTTACTGCCGCACTTGAGAAATCTAAACTGAGTCTCACTGGGCCAAACAAGGTACCAGATTGGCTGTGATACTTCTGGAAGCCCCAGAGAGGACCCATCTTCTACTTTCCAGCAGTAAGAGGCACCTATATCCCTTGACTCAGGGACTCTTCCCACTATACTCACAGTTGGCAGAAGCTGGGGCAGGCCTTCCTCCCTACCCCCCTGAGGCCACCGGCCCACCCAGACAACCCAGGATCATAACTGGTCACAACTCAGCCAACAGGCAAATTCACAGTCATACATTCCCAGGTTCACCAGTACAGCAGCAGCCAAACTTCAGGTAAGCAAATTTTGCATGTGACTAAAGTGACCACAGTCACGTGGTCAGAAGGCAGCCCCACAGGTTCAGCTCACTCACTTTACCCTCACCTACTTTTCCAATTCCAGGTCAACCAGAGTTTTCTGCAGCTTCTCCTGGTGGCCCAGCTTCCGTGTGAGGAGCCCATCAGTCTCTCCCTCATCTTCCTGCAGGACTGGCAATAGTCACACCAATAGCCACACTCTGGGAAGGAACCTAGGGTTCCCAATGCACCTGGAGGCAGCTCAGCCACACCAGGGTGCATTTTTCTTGTCAGTTCAGCTCCCAATCCACCCTGGGCAGCCACAGCAGCTCAGACTTCATGTTCCTCATGACAACTTTGCCCTGCTCTTTCCTCCAGGCACAATTTCTGCTTCAGGTCCTGTGGGAGGCAAGCACAGAGAACAAGGGACAGTAAGCAGTAGGAGATGGGAAAACCACCTCTGCAAGTAGAGACACCAAGAGGCTGAGATCTGAAGATTACAATTGGCAAGAAGAATGTAGAGCTGTGGCTCAAGTAATATAGAGCAAAAAAAGCTAAGCAGAAACAAGAGGCCCCCAGTTTAAGCACCAATATCAGCACATGTTCACACACACACATGTGCCCTCACGCGCATGTGCACACGCATGCACACACATACATACAATCAATAAATCAATCAAAGCAGAAAGTCACAGGATAGATCATCTGGGAAGGCACACACGAGTGCTACCCTCCAAAAAACCTATGCAGTTCACTCAGTCACAATAATTCACATCGACTTAGCTCTCAGAGGACAGAAGTATTAAGACATGGCCAGCAAGGACCTTGTCCCACTGGATTCAGGAAAACACTCAGGCACTGGGGGATCCTGTCATAGGCAGCTGGGTCCACAGCTTCACAGTGCGGAGAGCCATAAACTGCATGCAGCCACAGAGGCTTCTCTGAGTCCTACCTCTTCCCTCTTTGTTTTACTGAGGATATGCACAGATCCCCTCTAGCATATAGCAGCGCACAGAGCTAGGAACCTAGAGCCCAAAGCAATCAGTGCAGGGCATGAGCCAACTTCCTTAAGAGCTGGTCACAACCTGTGTCTCTTGTCAATGTTCATTCAGTAGACAGATGAACAACTTCAAGATATTCCTGGAGCTGCAGAAGGAAAAATAACCTGCAGAAGGAAAAATAGCCTATCAAGTGGAGAAAGCTTGTAGAGATGGAATGGATGTGAAGCAGCCAGGCTCACTCCCCAAAAGCACTCTCTCAGTTCCCAGTGCTCTTCAGCACCCCACCAAGGGACAGGAAAGGTCAGGTGGGGAGTTGGGTCATCTAGTTGCCACCAGTGCTAACAGTCGGTCTGTTTCCAAAACACACAGAGGAAGCAAAACCTTCCCCTGGCGGCCTAGCAGGGGAGTGCCTGGGACGCCCCAGACCGCGCCAAGGGGCCCGGGCCCGGATCGGGTCTCCAGGAAACACCAGGCCAAGAGCCGGGGTCGGAACTGCGGGGCAGCACCGGGCCAGAGGCGGGATCAGGCCGGGGTCTCAGGGCGACAGGCGGCGCGCGGCCGCGGGCCGGGCAGTGTCTCACGACTCCTCCGGACGAGGACCGAGGGCCGGCTGGGGTCCCGGGGCAGACCTGGAGGAGGGGCTGAGGGTTCGGTGAACGGTCCCGGGGAGCCTGGGATAAGGAACCACCCCGCCCCGCCCCGCCCCGCCCCGCCCCGCCCCGCCCGGCCCCGCCCCGCCCACCGGGCTCACGATTCGCGCTTGCGCCCTGGGAGAACCAGAAGTAACCCATTACTTGCGTGGTGGCCTTAGTCCGAGCGAGTTTCCAGCGGGAGCGGCGCGGGGTTGGGGGGTGGGGGGAACGGACAGGGTCTGGGGCAGCAGCCCGAGGCAAAGGGCCAAAGGCAGGCTGAGGTCTCTGGCAGCCCGGGAAGCGCGGCCGAGAGCCGGCCTGGGTCTCCGGGAGGAGGGAACGAGGCCCGTCCCGCATCTCCAGATGGCCCGGAGTGTCGGGACTGGCCGGGCAGAGCTGGAATCCAGACAGGGTTTGGAGGAACCCGGAGGAACCGAGAGACGGTAGTCTAGGAACATCCGGGAAGAAGGGCGATGGCCGGCTGGGGTCTCCGTCAGCTCCGGAGGAGGAAACGAGGGCCGGCCCCAATCTTGGAACCTCCCACCGCGAAGGGCCAAGCGCTGTCTGGGTCGTGGCGCTGAGATCCGCATGGAGTGCCCGGGTCTCGGGGCCGGAAGCTCGAGGAAAGCAGCCCGAGGCGAGGGGGCGGTCGGGCGGGTCTCGGGGTTGCCTCCCCTGCGCCCATTTCCCTGGGCTCGGACCTCGTCCACCTGTCTCAGGATTCCCGTACCTGTTAAAGACAGGAACTTCTCACCCACCAAACTTCTGGGAGCTTCGCTTAGAGCCGCTTGCAGGCCGAGATCTGGCGGGGACAGGGAGGGAACCCCAGGGGTCAGGCAGCCGCCAGCCTGGAAGCCCCGCGGAGGGCGGGGCGCTGTGAGGACCGCCCCGTCGTGACGTCACTGCCACGCCCCACCGGGGGCGGGGAAAGGGCCGTTGGGGCGGTTGGTCAGTGGGTTAGGGCAGGGAGGGGGCGGGAGGCACTCTATGTAGAAGGAGGAGCTCGGGGAGAAGTTAAGCCCCTTGGAGGTGGGGGCTGCTCTTGGTCCTGAGGTAGCCCAGGATAAGGCCAGCTGTAATAAAACTCCTTTGTCACCTCTGACCAATGCCTCTGTAGAATTTTCTCAACTCCAAGGTCAGTTCAGCTGACTGGGTCTAGTCTTAAGGTGGCCCCCAGGGCGCTCTCAGGATCCTGCTCCTGGCCAATCAGTCACCTCAGCTTCAGGAACGCCCCGCCCCCAGGCTCAGCACTGCCTTGGCTACCACTTTGGATTTTCCTTAGCTCTGTTCCCATCCATGGGTCTGGCGATTCTGGCTTGTGTCTTCTCAGCCTCAAAAATAAAATAAAAACCTGCTGGGAACAACTGATGATATGCAGGAAGGAACAGAAGAACTTTCACCTGGCTTCTAGAGCTGCAGGCTGACCCAGATCTGGCTGGGGTGGAGACTTGGAATCAAAGGCCTGATGGTTGGGTGACAGGTACCCCCTGCCTGCTGGGTTCAGCCCCAGCTCTCAGCCTGCTAATACCACCAGTTCCACAGGTGGAAGTGTTAGGTCTGCTGGAGGAAAGGGCCACTTTTTCTAAGGGAGTGTGTACATAGATTTCCCCCTTGCTGCTTTGCTTTCCATGTAGAAAGTCACCTTCTCTCGGTGACCTGTACACATTGGGGCAGTGTCCTTCCCTTTCTCTGAGGTCGCATCCTGGGCTGCCCTACTCATGCCTCCTACAGACTTGTGAGAGGTTCCCAGACCCTGAGTTCACATCTGCATCCACTGTGGTCACACTTCCTCCCGGCCCACTCTCTATATGAACCCCAGTTCCTCCAGATGTTAACCCCCTTTTTCTCACAGCTTCCACCCAGTATGGGCCAGTAGTTCAGATATAACTTTTCTCTGCCTGAACCACATGGTAGTTCCTTTATGTCAAAACTTTACAACTGATGGCAAAGACACACAGGAGGGGCCATGCCACCTGCTTGCTTTTTTTTTTTTTTTTTTTGAGGGCTAATTCCCATCCTGACCCTACCTTACAAACCAAACTGCCACAGGAACTCTACCAAGGACTTCCTGCTTTTATCATTGCTGGCCTTGCATTCCTGACATGGGTCTCCTACCACCCCTCTTCCCCCTCTGATGAGTGCTACTCTGAGCCCCTGTCTCTCTAGATGTGGTGTTATGCCACAGCATTCCTATGTCTCCTTGGTCTGTCAGGATGCCTGAATACAGAATCTGACCCTCATTCTGAAAGAGGCATTATGGGTGGATAGCCTTCCATGCCTAAGCTCTTTACACTCAGCAGACTCCATCCCCAAGTCTCTCCCTCAGCTGGAGTGCTGCCAGTCACACCAGAGGTAAGACACTCCCCTGGGATGCGCTCCTGCCCTCTCTAGATGTCCTCTCACTAACGGAATCCATAAAGCCAAAGTGCCTTGTGTTTTATTGCAATAAGGCCTAGTGAAAATGTAAGACTGCCAGTCTCCATGGCCAAAAACCAGAACTTTTGATTATAATATTCTCAGAGATCCAGACAACTTTTGCTGTCCCAATGGTAAATAGCTAGATGTTCTATACATTCATGCTTTCCTTGCTTTCTGTGCTTGTCCTTCCCCCTGCCAATCTTGTATGATTTCCCTATGCCCTGGGTTTACGGGCAGCCCATCCATGCCAAGTCACTGGAGAGCCTGGAGATTACCCAGGAATCTAATGAAAATCCAGCTAAATTTCTCCATCACTTCATGGTGGCACTTCAGCACTATGCTAACAAGGAGGGGATGGTTATTCTTAAAGCTCATTTTACCTTTAAAAATAATGGCATTCGCTGGGGAAATGGATGAAATTAGAGCGAATCATGTTGAGTGAGACAAATCAAGACCAAAGGAAGAAAAGGCACATGATATCCTTAATATGTGGATATTAGATCCAAACAGTACAAGAGCGAGGACTCAATATTCGGGTATTCAAGGTCATGGACATAGACATACAAATCAATGATGAGATATACACTCTATAGACATTATGTTATATTATATAGATCGCCCAAGCCAAGAGTTCAAGTCCCACAAACAACATTTAAAAAGGGATTTTTATTTCCTTTCTTTTTTTCTTTCTTTCTTTTTTTTTTTTTTTGGTCATGGGGCTTGAACTCTGGCCTGTGCGCTGTCCCTGAACTCTTCAGCTCAAAGCTACCATCCTACCCTTGAGCCACAGCCCCACTTCCCATTTTCTAGTGATTAACTGGAGGTAAGAATATCATGGCTTTGTATTGCCCGGGATGGCTTTGAACCTTGATCCTCAGATTTCAGCCTCCTGAGTAGTTGGATTGATTACAGGTGTGAGTCACCACGCCCAGCTAAAATTTTTATTTCTATTGTAATTGAACTATATTTTGAATGTGTATGTCTAGGACTAAAAGAAATAGAAAAAGGGAAAAAAATATAAACTACCATATAAGCTGCTGGGTTTGTTTTTGTTTTGTTTTGTTTTAGCAGTAGTGATTGTAGTATTTTTTCTCTCAGTATTATCTTATCATTGCATCATTTGTCTTGGATTCCTACTGATTAATGATTGGGTAATAGTTAAATTTCTTAAATTATTTTTTCTGTTCCATTTGTAGTTCCTAGAGGACCATTTTTTCTTTTTGCCAGTCCTTTGGCTTGAACTCAGAACCTGGGCACTGTCCTTGAGCTTTCTCAAGGCTAGCATTCTACCCTTGAGCCAAGCACTACTTCCGGCTTTTTCTGTGGTACCAAGGAATTGAACCTAGGGCTTTGTGCATGGTAGTCGAGCACTCTACCACTAGACCACACTCTTGGCCTCTAGAGTGACATTTTATAACCAGAAATCAAATACTTCTCTTTGAGCTTTTGAGAGATTAAATGGTATTGATAAGTAGCTAGGGTTTTTATTAGTATAGTTGTATAATCTGTACTACTTTAAAACTTTCATGATTCAGTTCTCTTTTAGGTGACAATGTCTGAATCAGGGACTATAATGGCTTTTCTTACCCATAATATATGAAGAGCAAAGGAGATTCTGATGAAGTTATTCAAGAGTGAAGGGTTTTTTGTTTGTTTTACAGCCTTGTTCTGAATCTTTGTATTCCTTAAACATTTAGCCTTGTAAAGAATCTGGAAAGAATGATAATAGGAGTAAGCATTATGTCAATAGCAACATTTTACAGGCAGGCAGTTTTTGATGAATGTTCATATACTATCCAGTTTGTATGCAGTGCATATATACCATGTCATTCTTGCTTTCTGATGAAAAATCTGAGACCCAAGAGGTTAATAGTTTTACACAATGAGAAGGAGCTTCATGAAAACTCGAACCCACTCAATTCTTCCAGACAGTATCTCTGATTGTTAGAGCACTGGACATCTTGTTTACTTGTTTCAATTTAAAAAGGTGGTGATGGTCAGGGGCCAGCAATTTGGCCTAGTGGTAGAGTGCTTGCCTAGCATGAATGAAGACCCGGGTTCGATTCCTCCGTACCATATACATAGGAAAAAAGCCAGAAGTGGTGCTGAGGCTCAAGTGGTAGAGCTCTAGCCTTGAGAAAGTCCAAGGACAGTGCTCAGGCCCTGAGCTCAAGCCCAGGACTGGCAAAAAAATAAATAAATAAATAAAAATTAAAAGGTGGTGATCTAGGTTTGTACTTCAGGCTAGCCCTAAACTGTGATCTTCGTGACTCAATGTTAATATTGTAGACATGGGCTATCTCACAAGGATTAGATCTTTTAATTGGTATATTCTGGAGAGTTCTTTCCTTTTTATTTTTTCTTTGTTTTGCCTTTAAAAAATGGCATATGTTAATTGTGTATGTGTGTATAGATTTCATTGTTGCATTGCATATATTTATATTGTATTTCAATTTGTTTCATCAGCTCCTGCCATCATACTTCCTTCACACTTCCCGCTAAGAAATTTCATTCCCAACAGATTTCCTTGTCCAGTTTAAAAAGTGGAGCCAGGTGCTGGGAGTTTGGCCTAGTGGTAGAGTGGTAGACCTGGGTTCTATTCCTCAGTACAACATGCATGGAAAAAAAGCTGGAAGTGCTGCTGAGGCTCAAGTGGTGGAGCTCTAGTCTTGAGAAAGTCCAGGGACAATGCTCAGGCCATGAGCTCAAGCCCGGGACTGGCAAAAAGAAAAAAAAATGTGTGGTGGCTTACTCCTGTAATCCTAGCTACTCAGGAGGCTGAGATCTAAGGATCTCGGTTCAAAACCAGCAAGGGCACTAAAATCTGGGAGACTCTTATCTCCAATTAAGCACTAGAAAAGTGGCACTGTGGCTCGAGAGGTAGGGTAATAGCCTTGAGCTGAATTGCTCAGAGACATGCCCAAACCCAGAGTTCAAGCCCCATGACAGACCAAAAACAAAAAAAAACATGGAGATTTCATATAACCAGAATTCTCCAACACGTTCTTTTTCGTTCCCTTTAGATAGTGCTTTTAGTGTTTTTAGGAGTTCCGTTACAGGAGGCTAGGGGTGGTCTGGCAAAGTATTACCTCTTATTTCAGGCTCGGTGCTCTGATTTTCCAATAATCATATGCTATCTTATACTATCACAGTAGAGAGTTTAGCCACTGAAGGAAAGGTAGTGTAGCTTTCATGATGAGACATTTCCTTGCCTGTCCTACCAAGTCCATGACCCCAGGGTTTTCCAAGGATTTTTTTTGTTATTGGTGGTCATGGAATTTGAACTCTAAGCCTCCTGAGTAGCTAGTACTATAGTCGTGAGCCACAGTGCCTGACTTAGCTCCTAAATATTTTAAGTGTTCCAAACTACATTCAAATAGTAGTTACCATATTTAGTATAATCTAATTTTTCCTTTCTTTTTTCTTTGTTGCAGTTGTTCTTGTTTTGTGGTGATGGATTTTACTCCGCTCATGATCAAGCCCAGGAATTTGTTTTTTTTTGTGTGTGTGTGTGTGCCATCCTGGGCTTTGAACTCAGGGCCTATGTGCTGCTCCTAAACTTTTTTGCTCGAGGTTAGTGCTCTACCACGTGAGTCACAACTCCACTTCTGGTGGGGATTTTTGGGTGGATTATTACAGATGAGAGACTCATGATCTTTCTTGCTGGCTTTGAATGGTGACCTTCAGCTCTCAGCCTCTTCAGTAACTACGATTAAAGGCATGGCCCACCAGTGCCCAGCTAAACCCAGGTGTTTTTGCTAGACCAGTGCTATGCCACTAAGCTATACTCAGGCCCTAATCAATAGTAGCAACTAAAACTCTTAAGTCTCCATCTTAAGTGTTGCATTCTTTTATCACCACTTCAGTAGGATCTGTCCTCTGCATCTACTCAGTGATTGACCTTGCCAATTGAATAGGAAAGCCAGTTTATTTACAAGGAGCTTAAAACAGGCAACAGAGGAAGTGGAGTGCATCTTTCATTGTATAAGAAATCTCAGGAAGAGCAAATTTCACCTTTAAAAGTACCTTGGTTTTCTGAATCCTATTCATAATGGGAAAATGTCGCTGACTGCTGCAATGACACGTCACTTCGGAGACGGACTGGGAATGATCATAGACTCAAATAGCTATAAGCAGAGGTTTTTTCCTGTTTCTGTCTCCTCTCTTCTCTCTCTGTCTTTTTCTCTCCTTTCCCAGAAATCCTCCACTATTTATATCCTGAAGCAGCCAATCACAATAAAGGTCATCTGCGCATGCAGCAAGCATACATGGAAAAATCTAGCGATCACGCTCTATCCACAAACACGGAAGAAACAAATCAACCAATGCAAAGTAATTCCTGGTCAGCAAGCTGCCAGGCACCATCTTATAATCTTACTTTCTCAAGAGGCTGAAAGCCTCCAACAGGGAAAATTACAAAAACGTAAGTTAAACCACACTAAAGAGAAACTGAAATAGGAAAGGCTCATTCTCTCTTGCTATGTTGCTAGACACACTTTAGTCTCTAGAAATGGTTCTGGACTGTCTGAAGTGGCAGTGTGTTGGGAAAGTCCAAATCCCTCAGCCAAGAACAGAATCATAATAACAGCTAAGAATGTAGGTTTCCTGCACCCCAGTGACAAGCCCTGACATTCAGGAAAACCAGTGTATTTGAAGGGAGGTTAAAAAAGGTGGAAAAGAAAGTGGGAAGGCTTCCAGTATCAGTAACAAGATGCTAAAACCATTTCTGCTCAACCTAATTAGCTAATGCTGATGCTAATCAGCAACTGATATAGGCATTTCTTCAAGTCAAGGGGTGATTAAATCATTAGGTAGGGGGACCTAGCATCTTCACCACCTGAAGGGGGTAAAGGAAGTGAATCTATGATCATGTTGTTTCTTGAATGTCAAAACCTCCTGGGAGCTTGGTCTTGTTGGATTCATCCAACACTTAGGATACATCAAGCCAGGACGGACAGCTTCTTGATTGCAGACACAGGGCCTTAACCCTTTCCTTTGCTATGGCCAAAAGTTTCCCCATGATAGATTGTCTCTTGTTGGGTTCTGCTAAACTCTGAGTTTCTCTTTTTGCTGACAAACCCACAGCCTCATTTTCCTACCTACATGTCAGGTTCTCTTCTCCAGGGTCTTCTTGAAAGATGCCATGAACTCAGGTTTCGGGAGATCCACAGTTTATACAGACAACTCTTTCTTAGGACTATTCTCTCTTCTGGAATCAATTCACTGTTTAAAAAGAGGGAAAGCCCCTCTTAATTTCCTGTCCTTTCAGCATGGCTCTTTATTATGCCCTCGATGTCTCTCATCCTGAGTCTTCACTCCTGTATTTTACTGTATCTTTTGTGTCTTAAAATGCTTAGTCTCTTTTTAGCTGGCATGGAACTTACTCGTATAATTCTCAGAATTGTGTAAGAGGTGCTTGGGAGCCCACGGCTTTTGTTCCTGTTCCATGCTTGACCCTTGTATCTTCAAAGTGGGCAAGTGGGCAGATAGTAACTAGGAAACTGTGCGCTCCACACTGGCGATGAACTACCCACAAATCACTCAGGCCTTGAAAAATCGTACCTGAGACAGTGAGTGTGTCAGTGGGAAAGCTTTAGTGCTCCCTACTCTTTTCTTTTTTGCCAGTCCTGGGCTTGAGCTCATGGCCTGAGCACTGTCCTTGGACTTTCTCAAGGCTAGAGCTCTACCACTTGAGCCTCAGCACCACTTCTGGCTTTTTTCTATATGTGGTACCAAGGAATCGAACCCGGGTCTTCATGTATGCTAGTCAAGCAAGTGCTCCCTACACTTACACTGTTTTTCTTGATGCTAATCCTGGAGCTTGAACTCAGAGCCTGGGTCCATCCCTGAGCTTTTGTGCTCAAGACTAGCACTCTCCCCTTGGAACAAAATTTTCCTAATTCTTTACCAGCCATCATTCCACTGGAGTTTATACCCTCTTGATTTTGATTATTTATATTTGGATGAGGATAAGGATCCACTTGGCACCTTTGGTCAAAAGTGCTATCAGTACACACAATGTGGTTTCCAATAAGACATCCAAATGCCAGGAAGACTTCTGAGAGTCCCTGTTCACCCTGCTTCCTAGCATTCACATGTGTGTTATTTCATTTCCTCCTCAGTGCGTCAAAAATTAATGTATTTGCTTACATATTTGGATTTAGATATCTAAACAGTTAGAGAAGGGAAAGGGGATGAGATGTTACTTGCATTTTCAGCAGGCAAACAATTGTGATTTTTGTCTTGCTATCAGCATTTCTGCTTTCCTGGATTTGATGAAACAAGCTGCTGCCACATTGGAGAATTTTACAAGGAAGACAGCAAGGCCTCCAACCAACTCTAGCCATTAGTTAGCAAGAAATTGAGAACCTCAGCTCAATAGGATGGAGGAACTAAATTCTGTCAGCAGCTACCCAGTGAACATTGGAAATGAATCACTTCTCTGGTCAAGCCTTCAGATGAGACACCAGATGGAGTCAACAGCTTGATTACAATCTTGGGAAGAATGTTAATGAGGAAACCCAAATTGACTATTCCTGGACTCCTGATCCACAAAAATTGTGAGTAGTTATTAAATGACTAAATTTATAGTTTCTATAACATGCCCTAAGTGATTATAAACTTTGTACGAAAAACTTCACAGCTGGCAGATAGAGCCCAAAATCTTCAAAGAGGGTAATATAGAATCTGACATCTCTGCACATGATGTCTTTGTGTTGTCTTCACGTTGAGAAGGGCATCCCTGTACTTCTATCATGAAATGGTAGTGTCTTTCTGTAGAAAGTCCTTACTAGCTTCCAGAGGTTAGGTAAGAGGCTGATGGTAGATAGAATGACCAACACAAGGTCATTGTTTTTTATTCTTATTCTATTGCTATAGTTAACTTCCTCTATGTCTCTTTTGTTCTACAATTCTTCAAGGTACCCTGATGTGCAGTGAGACATAATTGTTGAGCTCAAAATATGAACAATGGGAGTTCAAGATAAAGTAACATGATATGAGATGTTTTTTGATGGCTTCTGTGCAGCTTCCACACCACCAATACCTATCCCTCACTCCACATACTTAACACATCACACACAGCACTTACCTGTGTAATATGTGAATCAAGAGTTGTTTTACTTTTGGGCCTCACAAGAGTAGTTGCCTTGCTCTGCTGATTCTCTACCACCTGAGCCACACCTTCAGCCCTTGTAAAATCAAGGGCCAATTATTTTTTTTTTGCCAGTCTTGAGCTCAGGGCCTGAGCACTGTCCTTGGACTTTATCACTTGGGCCTTAGCACCATTTCCGGCTTTTTTTTTAATGTATGTGGGACCGAGGAATCGAACCCAGGCCTTTGTGCATGCTGGGCAAGCACTCTACCACTAGGCCAAAGTCCCAGCAAGGGCTAATTACTTTTGAGAGAGGATCTTGCCTTCTACTCAAGTAGGCACATCAACCACAACCTCCTTACTTTAGGCTTCCCATCATTGCTTGGGTCACAGATATATGCCACTGCTTCCAGCTTCCCTCTGTGGAGATGAAGTCTCTAGGACTTTTCTGCTTGGACTGGCCTAAACAATCCTCCTTATTGCTCACAACAAAATAGGTTGAGAAGGCAGGAACATACCACTGTTGCCAGCACGGGTTCTGCCTTGGCTAACCTCAAACCATAATTCCCTAATTTCAGCCTCCCAATAGCAAGGATTACAGGTGTAAACCACTAGTGACAGCTCAAATCTGGTTTTGTTTGTTTTTTAGGAAAGAATGAGTCAATTTCTAGGAAAACATTCTTATACCTGGCCACTTTCACAGTTCCATTCTTTGTACTGTTATAAAAAAAATAGTTGGAATAGGTGACATGAAACCCTTTCTCGCACACTTGTTCTTATGACTGATTTCAGGTTGGGCTAATGTCTAATCAATACCATAATTACAGTTCCAAGACTTCCTGGAGTCAGCAAGGGGAATTTGTGGCTCTATTGTAGAATAACTCATCTTACCTACAATTGTTTGTAGTTTGGAATATTGAGAAGTAGGTAAAAAGATGATCTGAACCACATTCTTGATTTTTGGAAATGTGTGTCTGAACACTTGGAGTTATTTTTCTTTTCATGAAAACTGTGTGTGTGTGTGTGCGCGTGTGCAAGTGGGGGAGGGGTGTGTGTGCACACACTTGCGCTCACGTGAACCCTGAGGCTAGAACTCAAGATCTGTGTATTATTCCTGAGCTATTCTTTTGCTCAAGGCTAGTATTCTACCACTTGAGCCACAGCTCCATTTCCAGCTGTTTTGATTGAAGATAAGAGTCTCATAGAGTTTCCTGGCTTGGGCTGGCTTTGAACCACAATGTTCAGATTTCAGCCTCCTGAGTAGCTAAGATTCCCAGTGTGAGCCACCAGTGCCTAGCACAAAAAATTATTTTAGAGGAAATATATCTGAAAATGGTGAAGTTAAAGATGTGGGATAAAGCTGAGAAAGCTATTGTCAGGCTCCTTAAACAGAATTGGCCATCTACTTTAGAAGTGAAATAAGACAAATCTCATTAACAGCTACTGTAATTCCTTCATTTCCCTGTGCATATATCCAGGATCCCCAAACCCTAGTGCAGACGACAGAGAAAGTAATTCTATTAAAAGAAACATTTATTCTTGATTTGCTATTAGAGTGGTTATTCCCATCACAGGATGTGTTATACTGAAGAAATTTTTAAACAGAAATTTGAGTTCCTTTATGAATGTTTTCCTTCTTGTAAATGCTGCAAAAGCACTTCTTTTCAAAGATGAATTAGCCTTCAAGGTGTTCAAAAATATGAGAGCATGTACAAATATCTGGCATGCTTGCTTGCAGGTAAAGCTTGGATAGGACTTTGGCATTTTGGAGGGTGCAGGGAGGAAGAAAGTTTCTGGACTCATAACTGTTCTCTGAAGGCTGTAATCTTTTGAGGAGGTCTGTTATTCTCATAGATCCATCCCACAGTTGAACAGTAACTCGGGCGAGGAGAGATAGCTTCTTGCTGTGAGTCCGAGGTAGAAGGTTGTTCTTTGTTGAGCTTTGTCCAGTCCTGCAATTCTTTCTCCTGACTCATCCCCATGTCCTGAGGTACCTGTCTACATGCCAGTTTCTTCTCCAATAGCTTTCCAAGAGTTTCCATTAGCTCATGGGCTTCAGGAGGCCCACAACTCATAAAGAGAGCTTTATCTTTCTCAGATCTTTCCTCTCCTGTGCTTTTCTTCCTAAAATGAATCCACTGAAAAAATTGCCTTATTTTTTTTCTGAAGTTGCTTTCAGAAGGATTCTCTGCTTTCCTTTCCTGATCATCGTGGCTCTTACTTGTTGCTGTGGATATCTCTAACCCCGAGTCCTCCCTTATAAATTCTTCTTTTTTGGATTCTGGTGAGATCAGTCTTCTCTCAGGTAGTGTGTAACATTTGCCCTGGAACTTGGCATGCTTACCAGTGTCCCATTGCTCTGTATTGCGCCTTATGCCATCCAGGTAAGTATGCAGTTCCTGGAAAGCTTCCACTTCCCCACTGGAGATACTGTTGTCATAAGACAACGATGATTCAGAAGTAAGGCTGCCTGAAGGAAAGGACATGTCACTGGAAGAAGACTCATCCTGGTTATGTGACCCAGTATTCAACTTAAACTTTAGTGTAGGATCTTTCAGAATTGATAGGCTTATTGGGTCATATTCAGTGGTCAAGGTAGTTTCCACTTTACTTAAATGTGTATTTGTCATTTGTGTACTTCCCAACTGGTTGGGTTTTGTAAAATGTTCTAGATTCTCATGCACCATATTTTGTTTTCGAAGCACTCCTCTTCTGTGGTGAGAATTCCCATCCTCTGATGTATGCTCATCTCCATTTTGTCTCCTACACTTTGGGCTGTATCTGTTGGCTAATACAGTTTTTTTCTCATTAACTCTGTCTATATCGGATGTTGGAAAATGTTCTGAGATTTCCCCCATGCTTTTGTCCTGAAGCATTTTTTCTGTGTGGCTAAAACTTACCCTTTCATCTCTTGGATTAGGCCCAGCCACATCTTGCTTTGTGAACTGCCCTGGACTGTATCTACTTTCTAATTCACTTTTATTCAGATTCACTTTTTCTACGGTATTGTGTGTACAGAGCAAAAAAGTCTGATCTACAAGCTCATGCTCAATATTAGAAGGTAATCGTGTCAGGAGCCCATGTCCTTTCTGATCTACATGTAAGTTGGCAGAGAGAGAATGACGCAAGATAGGGATTGAATTTGTTGTCCCTACCACATCTTCTTGAAAAGATGTAGCACTGCGTGCAAGGTGCCTGGAGGTTGAGAGGAAGTCAAATTGGGGAAGGGGCCATGTTTTTGCTTCTCTCAACATGTAGAATTTAATAGATTCAAGAACCTTGAGGGGAAGGCCCCACCTCTGACTCATCTGAAACCTTATAATATGGGCTTCTAGCATCTGTTGTGTTTTTTGATCAAGAAAGGGAAGTTCCAGTGTAGTAACAGAGCAGAAGCTTCTACTTAATAGTGGTAGCAAATTTGTTTTTTCCATATGTGTATGAGAACTCCCAGAATGAGGTACCATATTGTCACCAACCAGCCACGAACGACACACCATCAAAGGAATCTGACCTACACTGATCTGCCAAAATTTTCTGATCACGTGCAGCCTAAGAATGCTTCTTATTTGAAGCTCATTCAAATTACTCATTGGGAGCCTTAGTGATGTATTACCTGAACTATTCCTTGAATTATACACCCATTTATTTTGTCTCTCAGGTGCAGCTGTTGGACAGTTCAACACATAGTATTCTGAATCCATTGGTAAATTATTTAATGGGTATTTCCCTAAGATGTGTCCAAGATTCTGTGCTGTATCCCTTCTCAGCTGCGAGCTTGTAGCAACACTCTCATAGAAAGTTCCCAGTTGACTCACTTGACTCTTCCTTTGGTCATTGCAAATATGGCCGTGACACTCAAAGGGTTGCAAGGAAACAGGATTGCAATTGTGGTGAGCTATCTGTGTTGAATTGCATTGTGGTTCCATTAGTACCAAAGACCCTGGGCTGAGATAGGCCTGGAAGCACCAGGGTGGGATTAGCCTATTTGGCACATGGAGCTGCAGGTTCTGGGGTTCACAAAAATGGCCAGAAAAGGCAGACACTGGGACATAGGATTGTGGGGTTTGCCTCACAAATTTTACATTGGAAGCTAGAGGGCAAATAGATTCTTGACGATTTTGGACCTCAGGAACTGAACCCCATGAACTATCTTGATGTTTCTGTACCATGTGACATTCCAGGTATTGATTTCCATTTAAGGTGACAGGGTTATTCCTGTTCTGTGGACTGTGGGAAGGATTTCCACAGGGTGGAGAATACAGTGGTATCGTGAGAAGAGGAGGGTTCGCACAGGTATGGAAATGGGTCCGTGTAAAAGGTAGAGTCTGAGATTGTGTCATGGGTTGGGTATGCACATTGGCCAGAGGAAGAGGGATGGATTGAGGAAGTGGTGGTGGTCGTCTGCCCTGCATTTGGGCTACAGGATCTTTACAAATTTCATTGAATAAGATAAGATGAGGTTCTATTGAGCCACCTTCCCTAGACACCAAGAACGTAGCCACTATTGACTCACTGTGCAGAGATGGAAGACCCCAGAAAAGTTGACTGTCTTTCTGCTCTAAATTCTTCCCCATGGTCTTCATATATAGGAGCTGCTGATGAATTCCTAAATGCTCTGTTTTGCCTTTCATGTCCCAGTCAGTTTGGGGGGCTATGGTATCCTGCTCACCAACAAGAGAATGCATAGAGTACCATGAAGATGTCAATTGCTTTTCTGACCACTTTTGTTCAAAAACTGGTCTATCATCCTCCTTTCCTGCCTTTTCCAAAGTTTCAAAAATCGTTTTCTTCTTCTCTTGTCTCTTTAAAAGTTCCTGTATATTAAGGTCAAGAAAGGGAATATGTCTGTTCTCCACATGTGATGCATTAGTGTCTCTCCAGAAATAGGAATCCGGAGGATGGAAGGAAACATTTTCTTGCTGAAAATCACAGTGTGGCAATCTTGGGAGAAATGTGTTCTTGTTATGAGCCTGCCACCAAGAGAATTGAGAAATCTCCATGTTTTAATACTCTTTGCCTTTGATCGTTGGGACATAAAGAGGACATCAGCAGGACTACCTACCAGAAACAAAATGGCCTGTGGTTAGAGAATAGAATCTGTTCTCTTGAGTGTGATGTGTTGAAGGATGAAGATGCATGCAGTTAGCGAGGGAAACTTGGGATGAAGGAGAGGGCTAAGCTTTTGTGGTAGAGAGTTTGTTACCCAGTTGTGAGGATGAAAGAAATTCAACCGAACAGGAACGTGATCTGGTTAAGTGAGAGGATGGAAGGGCAAGTCGAGAAAGCTCAGGCAGAGAAGCTGGCATTAGGTCTGGAGGAGGGATTTCTGAGTAAGCAGAGTGCAGAGGAGGTGATGACTGAGTCACAGGAGTATGTGAAGAGCTGTGGGAGCCAAAGGCAACAAAGAGGGCACATAATTTAGGAATGCCTGTGAAAGCAAATGACTGGCCCCAGCAGTTGTTTTTATTACATACCTTATGAATGGGATTGGCATGGTGTTGAAAGGTGGTATTTCTACACTGGCCTGGAGGGCTGAAAGAGAGAAAACACAAAGCTGTAGCCAAATGGAAGACATGGGAGCCTAGCAGAGTAAAGCCTGAGACCTTCTTTACTTTCTCCCATGGTTTTCTATAATCTCTCTCCAGGAGCTTCCTTTTCCTAGACAAGTAGCACTGATAACCCTAGTATAACAGAACATATAAAATAAAGGGCATAGAAAAAAAAAGACCAATCACTTTTTCTGAACATAAAGAAGCTTCTTGCTGCTCTTCTTTTTTCCATGTATTTTTATTGTAATTAATTGAAGGGTTACATTATATTCACCAGATAGAAGGTGCATTACTTAATAAACATTGGTACCCTTTCTCATGTCTTGGTCTACTTCTGTATGGCAATTTCTCTGACCTAGACAACCAGGAGACTGATATTCATAATGAAAGTAGAGACATACAGGAGTCCATTTATGGGAATCCCATGTGATATTTAAATCAGAAAGCACCAAGAATCAGGGACAAGATAACTACAATTTTTTGTTTTGGTGTTTTTTTTTTGTGCTTGCTAGGCAGGAGCTCTATCACCTGAGTCATACCCATAGCCTTGGCTTTGTTTTATTTTTTGTTTGTTTGTTAAAATAGGGTTTTTTGTTTGGGCCTATGGTGGCCTAGTCAGTGATTATTGAATTTGTATTTCCCACACAGCTGGGATGACAGAAGAGTGCCACCACATTTATCTCTATTTTTTTTTTGAGATGGGATGTAAGTTTTGCCTAAGTAGTTGGCTTGACAGGCAGCTGCACTTGGTGAGGTTATGAGGAAAGTTCACATACTTATGTGGCTTCATTTATAAAGTACTGTGATACTCAGAATCACCACAGGAGGTTACCGCAGAGATGAGTCTGAGCATCCCAAAATAAAGCATGGAACACAGAAGTTGTGACTCCAAAGCAACCACTAAACTTTCCTTGCCAGGCTATGTGTTCCTCACTTGACCAGCACCCACTCTTCAGGCTCATCACTGCTTCATGCCTGTGGCTGGGCAGAATACAGACCGAGAAGTGTTGAGTTTGACTGCCCTTCCTCCTTACTTCTCCTCTACAGGCTTTATTTTCTGAAAGACACTGCTTAAAACTGATGTCTTCAGCTGAGCACTAGTGGCTTATGCATGTTATCTTAGCTACTCAGAAACTGAAATCTGAGGATTGTGGTTCAAAGCCATCTCAGTGATACTCTTCTTACCTTCAATGAAAGAAAACCGGAAGTGGTGCTGTGGCTCAATTTGGTAACAAAAAAGCTCAGGAACAGCACTCAAACCCTAAGGAAGTTCAAGCCTCACAACTGACAAAAAAAAACCCAAATATTCATATCCTCAGAGATGATCAACCTAGGATCTCATCGAAAGACAGGCAAGTCACCTTTGAGGTGCTAGGTCAAACAAGTGGCACCTTACCTTAAAATTTCCTACCTTTCTTTTCTTGGTTCTTCCCTGATGCTAAGAAGAAAAGAAACATAAAGAAGCTACTCTTAGGAAATATAGATATCCATTATCTAAAAATAATATTATTCCCAATTTTAAATAATAGTTTATTCCTTTCTTGATTAATTTTATAAGATGATCAGATTTTTCAATTTATTTTTTTTGAGAATCTAAAAGAAGGACTTGAGTTCATACTTGAAGTTTAGTCAGAAGTCTCTCCTCTCTAGATTTGCCCAACATGGAGGAAGGCTTGGTGAAAATGCTTGACATTAAGTGAAACATAGGATCAAGTGGTACAAAGAGTCCATTCCCCTTTAGAACACTTGTAATCTGTAACTAAGATAAGTCAGAATCATGGAACTGGTGCTTGGAATCCCGCATACCCAGATTAGTTGGCTGTGAACTGCAAATGTAAACATTATCCCTACCTGAATCTCTAGCCTTGCCTGATCTATTGCTCTAGAAGAATGATCTCCTGGTCTCTCCTAGCCTTCTTATCTCTGATATCTCTCTGGGCCAATCAAAAGTTATCTAGCAATGTGAGAAGGTGAATAGGAAGCTAAAGAATCATCCTGTGAGAAAAGAGTCAATTATGGCATTAAGGAGCTTTGGAAAACTGAATAAGCTAAAAAAAATTTTTTTAGTGCTATCAGAGAATGGAGCTCCCAAGTAAAACCACCTCCCACCTCTTCACAGAAAGCATAATCAAGGCAAAATCCAATGGAATCGTAAACTGGAAAGAACATTTAAGTGGACAATTTGATGAATTGCCAAAGAATGTTTGTGAACTATCATTAGAGTGAGGCTGCTCCATAGGTTTTAATCTTACACAGTTTCCTACATTTTATTTCGTGCAAGATTCCCCGTCAGGCTCTCATAGTGAAGATCCATGGGAAAACCTTCATATTTCCATCAGGAAGAGAGAAAAGGAACCATTTTCAAACAGACCCCAATTATTCTCTTTAACAGGAGCCTTCTTAGTAGAAGACATCAACACTAGGTGCTATGTCATATGGGAGAAGGAAAGTTGCCTATCTCCAGCCTCTTCTACCCACCCTGTGTTACCCTAAGATTCAGAAAAACAAACCTAAAGTCACGAATGAACCCCACAGCCCAGGGACTCATACCTACTAGAAATAGGAGATTTAAACCCAACATGAGCTGTGTCATGAATGCTCTACTTAAGGAAGTAACCTTATGAAAAACTAAAGCACCAGAGACAAAACCTGGGTACTAGAAGATATTTGAAACTCTGATGGTTATAACTATAGAAAACATTAAACACAGCCCAGTTCCTAGGAACTTAACATAAATTCTACCACTAGTAGTTCCTATTAGTGAACATCATTAATGGCTTTCAAAAAATCAAAACAACAACAGAAAACTCACAAAGTGCCCAAAGCTATTTCCTGGGATCCTACAAAATAGAATGATCACATGTTTTATCACTGAAACCAAGACCTCTCTGGGAGTGAAAAAGACCATTGCTAGGTGCCAGGGTCTTACAGCCATAATCCTAACTTACTCAGGATGCTGAGATCTGAGGTTTTTGGTTTGAAGGCAGCTACAGGTGGAAAATCAATGAGACTCTTATATCCAATTAACCATCAAAAAAGCTCAAATGGTAGAGTGCAAGCCTTGAGCAACAAAGCTAAGGGACAGACAGTTCCCAAGCCCCAAGTTCAAGCCTTAGTACCGTATCATTTTGAGCCACAGTGCCATTTAAAATATTCTTGTGATTAATTGGAGATAAACATCTCACAGACTTTCCTGCCTAGACTTTGAACAGTGATCCTCTGATCTTAGCCTTCTGAGTAGCTAGGACTATAGGTGTGAGTCACTAGTGCCTGGCAGGAATTATTTTAAAAACACTGAATACATATAAATAGAGAGTAAGGCTGTAAGAGTGGTCACCACGGTATGGGAAAAGGAAATGGGAAGATAAATAGGAAAGAATACTCAGCATCATGTTATATACCCTAAAAATACACAGTTAGAACTTCTAGAAAAAGGGATCCAAATAAAATTAAACAAAATTCCTGTTTAAGATAACGTAAAGGAGAAAAAAAGGGAAAATAAAAAGGAAGATTGGGTATAATGAATATTAAAGTTGAAGATATGAGATAATACTCTTAACATATAAATCCTATAGATATTTGCCATGAAATATTGCCATGAATCAAAAGAAAACAGGCTGAGTGTGGTGGCTCATGCTTGTAATCCTAGCTACTCAGGAGGCTCAGATCTGAGGACCAAGATTCAAAGCCAGTCCAGGCACAAAAGACCTAAGACTCTTTTCTCCAGTTAACCTCTTGACAATGGGAAGTGGGGCTTGGATCAAGGGTAGGGTGGTAAGCCTTGAGCTGAAGAGCTCAGGGACAGCACCCAGGCCCAGTTCAAGCCCCATGACCCACAAAGAAAAAAAGGAAAGGAAACAGAAATAGTATTAATTTCAAGCAAAGCATAAGAAAAGTTACCAGTGATAAAAGAAGTATCAAATAATAATGAAGGGTTCAATTTTCCAACAACATAAGGAAAACATTGTGTATATATCTAATAACAGATTGTCAAAATGTATGACAAACTGTTAGAAATAGGAAAGGAAATAGATGAACCTACTGATATTGTTAACAGCTTCAACAAACTTTATAACAGAAATTGAAGCTTGGTTGTGCTGCAAATCATCAGGACATAGTCTGAAACAACACATTCAATCACTTGGATATCATTAATATTATCAAATAATCTCCCCAAGCTGAACAGAATACATAATCATTTCCCCATGCTCAAGTGGTACATCCTCCAGGATATAACACATTTTGGGAAATAAGCTATGCCTTAATAAATAAAAAAGAACAGTAGCCATATGAAATATGCTTTTAGGCCAAAAGCTGTTAAAATAGAAATCAGTAAAGGAAAGGTAGTTAGAAAAATCCCAAAATGATCTGAGATTAAACAAAGCATTAACTCATTGATCAAATTTTTTGAGAGGTTTAAAATATGTAAAAGTAAATAAAATGAAAATGCAACTTAGAAAAATGTGTTGGATGCGGCAAAGGTAGTGTTTAAAGGGAAGTTTATCACATTAAATCCATGTATTACACTCGGAGCAGCTCTAGTTTTATTACCTGTTTGATATCTCTCTGTTTCTAGGCTATTGGGAAATACAAATTCCTCTTCTGTTAGCACAGAGAGAGAAGGAGAAACCCAGACAGGAAGTCGGAGATAGGAATACTCAAGAAGTCAAGTTGAAGTTCAGTTATGCTGTGGTATGGCTTCGAGGTCAAAGAAGAAGATCCACATCAGAATCCAGGCACTGAGTACACATTCTAAATTACACACAGTTCCACGCCACATCACAGAGCCTGAGCAGAAAGCAAAGATTCTTAAGGCTGGTGGTGGAGAAAACAACATAAGGGAATTGAACCTACAGCTTCCCTCCATCACCCAGATATGCTAATCTGTTCATCCCTCTTGTGTCCTATAGATCCCTTCACTACACCCTTTCAATAGAGTGTGTTTACCTCAATATTTTAATCATTCTACCTACTACCTAGATATTATAAGAGATCCTTTCATTGCATTGTGATCTCCCTTTGGATAACATGTAATCTTTGAAAGCTTTGCATGCTCAGGGACTTACAAGTTCTATTCTGCTCTCACCTACAGCTCCTCAAATACACAATGCTTTTTACCTGCACAAAAACAGAAACCTTGAACACAAAACCCCTTGAGATTTCTCAAAAGGTTCAGTGATAATGCTAAAAGCCTGTAGAGAGCACAGTACTTTACACCAATGAACAGAATCCAAAAAAGCATAAAAGGGAGACGACACAACAAACATTTTCAACATGTTTTCAATCATTCTTTCTCTCTCCAACCCTGCTTCCTCCTCATTCTGCCTTCCCTCTCCCATAGTTTTGCATCAGTTGTACAGAGCAATTGTACATGTCCAAAGCCCACACAACCAGATCCATCCTGATGTGAGGGGTAGGCTTCACCTTAGCATCATGGGTCTTCTAATTAGGCTGATTGAACTTCATTTGGCAAGGCCCTTTGCTTTAAACCACATTTATGGTTACTTTATGAGCTTTTTCCTCCATCTACTTTGTAACTTTTCACCAAAATTTCCATTGGTTCATATAGAGAGAGAGATGTTATTTTGGTGGCTATTGTATAGTATATCTATTATCCTTTCATAATATTAGTTCACTTAACCCTTAAAACTCTTAAAACTTATGTATTTACAGCCAGGCTCTGATAGTTCAAACCTGCAATCCTCACTATATGGGATACTGAGGACCAGAGGATTGCAGTTCAAAGCTAGCTAGAGCAGAATCCCAAGTTAGAAGGGACGCTGAGATTGGGAGGACTGCAGTGGCAGGACAGCACAGTCAGGAAAATCCGTGAGGTTCTTCCTCCATGGCGGAAACTGGACCGTGGCACATTCCTGTGATCCACGATGGAGGCAGATTGTGGCTCAGATGCATACCTAGACAGGAACAAAACCAAACCAAACGAAACAGTGAAAAACAGAGTTGTAAGCAGTATTGCACCTGAGGCCCCCAAATTCCAGCTCCAGTACCACCAAAAATAGATCTTTTAGCTTCAGAAGTTTATAAACTGGTTAAGCCCTGTGTTGTTCCCTCATAGTATTGTTTAGCCATCAGGTTTGATGAATCCACCTTCACCCCAGACACCCAATCCTTGCTTTTTCTTACAATGAAAGCTTACCAGAAATACTAGACTGTTCTTTGTCCTGTCCTGCATGCGTAGCTTCTCCATTGTCTTGTCAAGCCGACTTCCTCCCATCTGCCTTCCCTTGACTAGAGGAGGTCTGTTCAGAAATACCTCTTATATAGCCTTGCATTCCTGGTGTTGCTTTGTTGTTGTTTGTAACAAGCAAACTCACAAACACAAAAATATCCTTTAATATATGACCAGGAGAAACCTCATCACAAAAGTGAACGTATCTGATTTTGTTACCTGGTATAGTATGTATATATGTTTGTTTGTTTATTTCAAATAAGGAAGGGAAGGAGGAAACAAGATGATTGGGAGGGAGTGGGGGGGAGGGAAACAGGGCCAAATATGAAAAGGGGTATCCATGTGTGAGAAGTAATGCACCTACTACCTGACGAATTACAACTGTAATCCCTCTATACATTACCCCAACAATAAAATTTAAAAAAACGAAAAGTAAACCTGGGGGAGGGGTCATAAAACTGAAACAATAGGTATATTCCTCAAAAGAGATCAGGTCATAAAAAAGTACTATTCCAGATTAAAAGAGACTGATGTCACACAGCTAAACACAATAGGAAATTACAGACTGCCCTTGTAATGGAGATGTTAAAAAAATAAAAAGAAAAGAAAAGAGGAAACAGCTGGGTGCAGTAACTCATGCCTATAATCCCAGCTACTCCAGGAGGCTGAGATCTGAGCATCATGATTGCAAGCCAGATGGGCAGAGAAGCCTCCATAAGACTCTTATTCTCCAATTAACCTCTTATCTCTAAAAAACAGAAGTGGCACTGTGACTCAAGTGGTAGAGCATTTGCCTTGAACACAAAGAGGCTCACAGATAGCACCCAGTCCCTGAGTTCAAGCCCCACAACTGGAAAAGAAAAGAAAAGCACAAATACATACTACATATACAATAAGGATGAATGATTTAAAATTTTATAACTACTTAAAGATAATAAAAATTGTAACTGTGTTAATGTTACTGAAAGATAATCAAGTATTAAGTGTTAAATTTAGTATTATTTTAATAGATGAAATATAACCATTCATACGTATGAAATTTCTCCTCAAGTATATAAATTTATTTTTGTATATATGTTCTTGCCTACATATATGTGTGTACAAAGATACACATATATACATGTAAACAAATAACATGTCATATACACATATGTATATAAATATACATGAGGGAAGAGAGAAAAACCAGCAAATGGGTTAAACATTAGCAAGAAGTAAATCCAGTTAAATTATACATTGTTATTTACGATCAATTTAACTTTTTTCAAGTTTGTTTTAAATACATTTTTTTCTTGATA
This sequence comes from Megascapheus bottae, assembly GCF_031878675.1. NCBI lineage: Eukaryota > Metazoa > Chordata > Mammalia > Rodentia > Geomyidae > Megascapheus > Megascapheus bottae. The sequence continues at coordinate 4,013,625 of NC_143511.1, read as the reverse complement.
ATAGGATTTGATCTGAGGGCCTTTTACTATGTGGATGCTCTGCCACTGAGCCACACTCTTCACTTTAAACTACCTTCCTTTTGTTGGTCGTGAACATTAAACTCTGGGCCTGGGTGCTTTTGCTCAAAGCTAGCACTCAACCACTTGTGCCACAAGATCACTTCTGGCTTTTTCTGTGATTAACTGAAAATAAGAGTCTCACAAATTTTTCTGCCCGAGCTGGTTTCAAACCACGATCTTCAGATCTCAGCCTCCTCAGTAGCTAGTATTGCAGATGTGAGCCACTGGTGCCCAGCTTTAAACAACTATATTTTTAACTTGACCATTGACTACATTATACTGAGCCTGGCATAACTTTTAAAATTTTTGGCTTTGGTTCCCACAACTTCCTCACACCACAGGTACACCCAACACCATTTTCGAAATGGTTGTCTCAACTCTGTTCCAAGGAAAATCTTGATTCCTTGAAACCAAAATTTCAAGGAATCACATCCAAAATATGTAACAATTGGGTTTTTTCTTCCTTCCTTTTTTTCTTTTTTCTTTCTTTCCTTTCTTTCTTTCTTTTCTTCTTTCTTTCTTTTCCTTCCTTCCTTCCTTCCTTCCTTCCTTTTCTTCTTCTTCTTATTCCTCTTCTTCTTCTTCTTCTTCTTCTTCTTCTTCTTCTTCTTCTTCTTCTTCTTCTTCTTCTTCCTCTTCTTCTTCTTCCTCCTCCTCCTCTTCTTCTTCTTCTTCTTCTTCTTCTTCTTCTTCTTCTTCTTCTTCTTCTTCTTCTTCTCCTTCTCCTTCTCCTCCTCCTCCTCCTCCTCCTCCTCCTCCTCCTCCTCCTCCTCCTCCTCCTCCTGTCCTTCCTTCCTTCCTTCCTTCCTTCCTTCCTTCCTTCCTTCCTTCCTTCCTTCCTTCCTTCCTTCCTGCCTTCCTTCCTTCTTTCCTTTCGTTCTTTCTATTTTGCCAGTCCTGAGGGTTGACCTCAAGGCCTGGGCACTGTCCTTGGAATTTCTCAAGGGTAACACTCTACTGCTTGAGCCACAGCATCACTTCTGGCTTTTTCTATGTATGGGGTACTGGGGAATCAACCCAGGGCTTCGTGCATGCTAGGCAAGCACTCTACCACTAGGCCACATTCCCAGCCCCAGGTCTCTTTCTTATTGGTTCCTACTGAATCATCTGTCTTCAGGGATTCATGGTAGAATCTAGCTTGAAGGTGCTTTTCTGTTTTGCTAAGTCATTACCTCTCCTCCAGATTTCAAAAATATATTGAGCTCTTCTGTAATAGCCTCTCCTATTCCTGACATTCACTTAAAAAAAAGATTTTATTAATACTGATTTTTTACATCAAATTTCAAATGTCAAGTTTAACAAACAATATTCAAGAAGGGAATCTCTATATGCAATCACAGGCACATAAATTTAGGAACAAAATTAAAGTTAAGCTGAAACTGCGTCATAGATATGCATTGCTCTATACAATATAACATAATGTCTTTAGAATATATATCCCACCATAGATTTATATGTCCATATAGTTATATTCATATCTCAAAGGCCAAAAGTATTGAGTCATCACTCTTGTACTATTTGAATCTAAGATCCACATATCAGGAGACAGTATGACTTTTGTTCCTTTGGTCTTGATTTATCTCGCTCAACATGATTCACTCTAATTTCATCCACCTCACCGTGAATGCCATTATTTTATCTTATCTGGTGGTTATATAGAATTCCATTGTATATATACATACCACAATTTTTGTATCCATTCATCTCTAGTAGGGCATCTGGGTTGTTTCCATCTCTTGGGTATTGTGACTAGTGCAGCTATGATCATGGCTGAGCAGATGTCCTTATCATATCCTGGGTTATGATGCTTAGAGTAGATATCCAGGAGTGGTATGGCTGGATTGTAGGAAAGGTCTATATTTAGTTTGTTGAGGAACCTCCAAACTGCCTTCCAGAGTGGCTGAATTTGTTTCCATTCCCACCAGCAGTGCAGTAGGGTTCCTCTTTCTCCACATCCCCACCAGCATTTGTTGCTGTCTGAGTTCAGAATATTGGTTATGCTGATTGGGGTAAGATGGTATCTTAGGGTTGTTTTTATTTTCATTTCCTTTGTGTCCATGGATGATGAGCATTTTCTCATATGTTTCTTTGCTATCTTAACCTCTTCTTTTGATAAGTCTCTGTTTAGATCCCTTTCCCACTTTGTGACTGGTTTATTGGCTTTGGGGGAATTAGTTCCTTGAATTCCCTTTAGATATTGAGTATTAGGCATTTGTCTGATGTATTATTGGTAAATATCTTTCGCCAGTTGGTTGGCTATCTTTCTGTTTTAGTAGCTATGTTTTCATCTGTGCAGAAACTTTTTATTTTTAGGTAGTTCCACTTGTCAAATCTCTCCACTCTGTTGTGATCTGGGACTCTGTTCAGGAAGGCTTTGCCTGTGCCTATGTGTTCCAATGTCTCTCCTACTCTATCATGTAACGCTTTCAGAGTTTCAGGTCTGATATTGAGATCTTTGATCCATTTTGAGTTAACATTTATGCATGGCAACAGGCTGAGATCAATTTCAGTTTTCTGAATGTGGCTACCCAGTTTTGCCAGCACCAATAATTGAATAGGCTGTGTTTGTTCCACGGTAGATCTCTAGCTCCTTTGTCAAATATAAGATGACTATAGGTATGTGGTTTTATTTCTGGATCTTCTGTTCCATTGATCTTCTGGTCTATGTTGTTTTTGTTATTTGGCTCTATAGTAGAGTTTGAAGTCTGGTATTACAGTACCACCTGCATTACTCTTTTTGCCTAGAATTGCTTTGGCTATTCTAGGTCTTTTGTTGCTCCATATGAACCTTTGGATTGTATCTTCTATTTCAGTAAAGAATTGTCTTTGGGATTTTGATGGGGATTGCACTGAATTTGTATATCAATTTTGGCAATATGGCCATTTTCACTATATTGGTTCTTCCTATCCATGAGCGTGGGATGTTGTTCCATGTCCTCTTCGATTTCTTTCATTAGGCTTTTATAGTTTTCATGAAATAATTCCTTTACATCGTTGGCTAAGTTAATCTCTAAACATTTTACTCTTTTGCAAAAGGGATCATTTTCTTGATTTTTCCCACTGTTTGTGTATTTTTGGCGTATAGAAAGGCTACTGACTTTTGCAGGTTGATTTTGTATCCTGCCATTTTGCTAAAGTGATTTATTAGTTCTAGGAGTTTAGGAGTGGAGTTTATTGGGTTGTTCAGATATAGGATCATGTCATCTGCAAGTAGGGATAGTTTGATTTCTTCTTTCCCTATGTGGATCCCTTTGATGTCCTTCTCTTGTCTTATTTCTATAGCTAAGGGTTCCAGCACTATATTGAAGAGAAGTGGAGGAAGTGGGCATCCCTGTCTAGTTCCTGATTTTAAAGTAAATGATTCTAGTCTTTCTCCATTTAATATGATACTGGCTGTAGTTTGTCATATATGGCTTTAATTATTTTAAGGAATGTACCTGCTATTCCTATTTTTTCTAGTGCTTTCAAGATGAATGGATGTTGTATTTTGTCAAATGCCTTCTCGGTGTCCAGAGAAATTATCATATGATTCTTAACCTTAGCTCTATTGATATGATGTATTATATTAGTTGATTTGCAAATGTTAAACCAACCTTGCATCTGTGGGATGAAGCCTACTTGATCGTGGTGTATAATTTTTGAAATTTGTCTCTGGATTCTGTTGGTTAGTATTTTATTGAGGAGCTTTGTGTCTATGTTCATCAGAGAGATTGGTCTGTAGTTCTCTTTTTGGAGGGAGGGGTCTTTCCCTGGTTTGGAGATGAATGTGATTTTGGCTTCATAGAATGATTTTGGGATGGCTTCCTCTGCTTCTAGCTGTCGTTCACTTTTTAAGCACTTCTACTTTTTATATCATTTAAGTTGTATTGAAATGTACCATAACACATACCATACCACCCACCTAGGTCATGTATAATTTTTATGCTGTACAAACATACCAGAGTCAAATTCAAAGTATTTTCATGACTTTAAAAGGGGACTCTGTGACCTTGAGATTTTATTCACACTTATCCCTCCTCATCTCTCATCGACCATTAGTCTTTCTGTCTCTGTAAATGTAATGTTCATTTTCTGGGTGTAATGGAATCATATATAGTCAATTGCACGTGACTTCCTTTCGTTAACAGTGTTTTCAAAGTTCATCCATATTGTGGCATGTATCAATATTTTATTCCTTTTTATTACTAAAAGCTATTTTCTGCTCTAATAAACATTTTGTTCATCTATTCTTTAGTTGGATAAGTGAGCTGTTTCTGGTCTGGGCTGTGATGCAGCTATAAACATTTACATACAAGTTTCTGTGTGAACTTAGGCATTTTTCTCAGGCATAGAAATAGAAATGGAATTGCTGTGTGATATGGCCATGCTATGCTTAACATGTGAGGAAATGGCAAAATGATTTTTAAAACAGCTGGATCATTTTACATTTTTACTGGCTGTGAGAGATACTTCCAATTTCTCCAGGATTTTAGCCTTTATCTACTCATTTTTGTTAATCCTGGTGTGAACTATCTCACCATGAAAGTTATTTGCACAAGGTAATGATTTGTGGAATAAAAGATTGCGAATAGTGCTTTTGCCCCTCATGCCAGAAGTTGCATCACCACAGGTAGACTTAAAAAATATATATATATATCCAGCTAAAGTGTCACATAGGTTTATGATTCTATTATACAAATGACAGAGAAAAATTCCCTCCCTGAAAGTAATTCGTTCTTTTCCCCAATATACATGCACAGAGCTGGGAGAGGGCAGAGCCTGAGAGCTGACCATAACTTCATGATTCCAGTAGATTTTCAACATGTGTATTTTTTCAGACAAAAGATATAAAGGGAATTAATAAAGCCTATCTGAAGATAACATTTAGAAATGTTGATTACATATAAAACCTTTAGGATAAAGGAAACAAGTATAAGAGCATAGCATATGAAATAGTAGAAAAATAATAAAGTTAATTTAATCTAGAATTGAAAATTTTGACTAATATTGGAAATAGAAAAAATGAGATAACGGGGAAGAATGTCAAACTATATCACCACAGAAAACAGATTATTCTGTTTTTCTTTTGGCGATATGTCTAAAATTAAGGCATAAACTGACTTCCATAGAAATAAAGGACCCTAAAAACCAACAATAGGGGAATTGATTCTAAAATGAATATTGAGGTCCTCCAAAATGTCCCCACTTCCTCTTCTGAGGAGGAGCATGTTCATATAATCTGCACGTTTTTGGAGTCCTAGGAGTCAGAATGGTAGGGTCAATGGCAAAACTCCGGAGATAAAGATATATTGAGAGGAAATAGCAGAAATCTTTTACTTTGACACACCCATAATTAGGAGGAAAAAATCATCCATAGATGACTTGCCAGAAATCTTTACAAGAAGGTCAAAGAATGCTTCTGAATCTTAGCATGTGACATATGACACATTCTTCAGCAATACTCGCTCCATTCCCATACTCTTCCCCCTCCCAGCTCTGCGCACATTTATTGAGGGAAAGAATGAATTATTTTCAGGGAGGAAACTTGTCTGCCAAACACCACAGAATAGAATCAAAACCTTATGTGACAATCTAGCTGTGGTGATGTAACTTCCATCATGAGGGGCAAAAGCCAGGAAGGTGAGCTCAGGAGCGAGTATATAGCAGGCAGCCAGATGGAGAGACTGGGTAGACTGGGGTACAGGTGGACTGGGCAGATGGAGGCAAGAATGAACAAGCAGTGAAAAAGCCAGTGAGTGTGACCAGGTCCTGAGGGCAGCTGAGATACCTCAGGTTCCTCTGGTCCTCTTCCCTAGAGCCTCTGGTCTCTAGCAGAGTGTCCAGCTGGGCCATGGCCTCATCACTGAAGGTAGATCAGGAAGTGAAGCCCAAGGATGATTCTTTCAGAGTTTATCACAAGCCAGGTGGAAGACGTGGTGACAACTTTTCACAAAGTATTCAAACCTTAAAGAACCAATCCTAGACATCCATGACCAAACTCCTCTACTTAGACCTGATTCTCCCTGTTCCTGACCCCATTCTTCTCACCAATATCCACGATGGTTTGGATAGTCTCACTTATAGGAAGTGAAGTTCAGACAGATGTGAAGAGATATTCTAAGATATTTGTGATGTTCAATGGGATGTGAAAAGGCAACCAGCAGCTGGTGGACATTCTTGAGAAAATGAAACCTGAGATCTGGCTGCTTCCCCAGAAATGTAACGCAGTCTAAATGTGTGTCCAGCTCTTGAGTCTCAGGATGGACAATGAGAACTACTTTGGGATATCTATTGAAGAAGAGACAAGTTGCAAAGCTAAAATCGATTGGGAATGAAGCTCCATTTCTGGGCCAGATTTCTAAACTGTAAGAGCCAAATTGTTTTCTAAAATAGCTAAACATGCCCATGTGGAGAACTATCGCTACACTGTGGCAGAGACTGATGAGAAAAAAATGTCATCAGCCTTCAGTTTATCATATACAGAGCTGAGAAATCAGTATATAACTCTATAGGACATGATCCCCCAAAATATCAAGAGGATAAAATGACCCAGAAGCAATAACAAAGTTATATTGTACCAAGTCCAGGGCCAGGGGACTCTGTGATTCTCCGTTCAAGACCAATATTGCCTTGGTTTGTGTATTACTATTGTGATGGGAACACTGGAAATAAAACCAGAGTTTAATGGAAGTCTTATCTAGTTCTGTGATGTGTGTTCTGTCTTCTCTTTCCCTAGTGCCTCACACCCAGCCTGCCATAATTTCTGGAGAAATTAGAAAAATCTGCACACAGATGTTTCTGTGTGCAGAATTTTTAGTATGAGAATACTTTTTTCTCTCCTCCTTTGTCTTAAGCTTTGTGTTTTCTTCCTTTTGATGATTGGTTTTTTTTAAAAGTTGAGGAGCTAGGATGGCGGGGGAGCTAGGATGGCAGGGGTGGGAAAGACTATCTTACTTCTTGTGAGGCCGTTTCTTGTTTCTGTCCTTCCTGCCACAATTTCCCTGTTGACTTAGGGTTTCCAATCTATTTTAATCCCCCCTTGAACCTGATCTAACAAGGAACATGGAGGTCCTTCAGCTGTGTCCCTAGTTCGTTCTATAACTGGATTTTTCTCATTCATATGTATCTACATGTACATACTCATACAGATATGAGTATATATCTTCCTACTCCATTACCTAACCTATCCTCTTTCCTCACCACCATTTTCTTGCCCCAGTTCCTGTCAGAGATACAACTTTTGGCAGGTGATAGTTATCTTAGTTTTCAGTTACCCAGGCAAAAGTTCTGGTCCCATCCTTCTTCCTGATATTGTAGCCACTTGGTGCCCAGGATAAGTTGGAAAAGAACCAATAGCTGAGAAGCAGAGGGCTGGGGAAGACCTTTTCCTCCTAGTCAAGGTCTTTTTGCCTTCTTCCAGGTCAGGTGAACAGAGGCGGGAGATGTTAGCCTGTGTGAGGTCCAGATGCTGCTGCCCCCATTGTGCTTTCCTTTGGAAATATTTTTGTGCTTCCAAGAAAAGCAATCAGTATATATGTATATGTATGTACACTTATCGATGTGTCCATGTTTATGGTTAAAAAACTATAGGTCAAAACGGTTGGAAAGTTGAATCCTCTTGAATCTTCCAGAGATAGCACTGTTGCAGCTTTTATGTTAACCCTTCAGCTTTTTTATTTTTTCATGAGACTTGCTATCTGTGGTCAGCCTGCCAGTGGCTCAGTGTCTACTTATGACTTTCACTCATTTTTGCCTTCAATCCTATTTCCACCCAGGCTGCATCATTTTTCCTCCCAATATTCCATAGAAAAGGAATCTGGAGGCTTTCTTCCCAAGAGTATGCAAACCAATTGCACTTTAGTTTGGCGGAAGCCCTGCCTATCTTTCGGATCTCTTCTTCACTTCCATTAGGTATTGTTTCCCTTTTGATTGTTCTACTGCCCCTCTTTACCCTACAACCCATAGATCAAGACCCATAGTGTCAAGAAATTATTAAAAAAATACACATATTTTGACCTCTTTAAAAAAAAGTCAAGCTGTCTACTGGTTGCTGGTGGTTCACACTTGTAATCCTAGAAGCCAATCTGTGCAGGAAAGTCATGAGACTTTTTGGTGTGTGTGGGGGGGAGATCATGGGGCTTGAACTCAGGGCCTTGGTGATATTCCTGAGATTTTCCTTTTTATTGTCTGGGTAATGTATAAAGGGGTTACAGTTACATTCACCAGGTAGTAGGTGCATTACTACTCACACATTGATACCCTTTCTCATGTTTTTGTCCCCATTTCCCTCCCTCTGTCCCCTCCCAATCCTCTTGTTTTCTCCCCTGCCCTTTCCTATTTCAAATAAACAAACTTGTATACAATGTACTAGGTAACAAAGTCAGAATGAATAACAATTCCTGAGATTTTTTTGTTCGAGGCTAATACTCTACCATTTTGAGCCACAGCTCTACTTCTGGTTTTCTGGTCGTTAATTGGAGATACAAGTCTTAAATTTTCTTGCCTGGGCTGGCTTTGAACTATCTTCTCAGATCTCAGCTTCTTGAGTATCTAGGTACAGAAACAAGCCAGCTCCATGAGACTCTTATCTCTAATTAACTACCAAAAAAAGCCAGAAATGTAGCTGTGACTCTAATGGAACACTAGCCTTCAGGAAAAGTTTAAGGACATTGCTCAGGCCCTGAGTTTAAGCCCCAGGACCAACACACACACACACACACACACACACACACACACACACACACACACACATACACAGAGTAAAGTTGTTCTGAAACACATACTTGCATTTAATCCCTTGTACAGATATGCTAATTCTTCCCTACTATATCTGAAGATGGAAAATAAGCTTTATTAGGTAGGGAAGGAGATTTTTGGATTCTAGTCATTGATTTCTCAGCAAGGGCTCCAACAATCAACTCATCAAAGACAACAGAGAAAATCAGTAAGAACAAACTGCTCCCTAGTCCTAAGTACCAGCCATGAGTTACACAAAACTCATATGCACAAGATGCAAAAGGCAGAACTACTGTCAGAACATTTATTGCAGGTGAAAATAAGGCAATGTGTTGAAGGTTTATTGGGGGAAAGGAAATGAATTACGTTGAGGGAGGAGAACTTTTGTCCTGGAGAATGATGAAGATTTTCTCTTTCAATAGGGAAACATTTTCCAACACACTGCCATTAGGAATTGAAGGGGCAGCCGGAGGCACCTGATGCATTTGACGTTTGCAGGTGGGTCTGCCATGGAGTCCTGGCTCCCTGTGTGCCATGGCTGTGAGATGCCTGTGGTTAGCAAATAGCACATTTGTTGGCTCTCCATGCCAGCCTGTGCCCTTCCTGTTCTTCTCAAGGTTACTCTGACCAGGACAAGCAGCTTCTTGCATCCTGGACTTGACACATGACACGCTAGAGCAGGAAGCTTTCTTGTTGAGGTTCTGGCCCTGAATATGATCTGTCTGGGTTTGCTTTTCTGCCTTCTGTTGAGTTTTCCCAGACTTCACGGAAGACAAAAAGGGTCCTGGGGAGCACGTAGTATCTACTCCATGCCTCTGCACTCCTTTCACCCCTGGGACTTTCCCAGTGTCTCTGGGGACTTTCTGATGTTCAGTGTTGGCTGGAATAGCAGCTCTCCCTTTACCTAGGCTTCTGGCTTGCACAGATGGAGAACTGCCCTTTCCCAGGGAACTTTGTCCTTTACTGTTTTTACCTGTACTAAGCCACTGAAAAAACTGCTTCATGTGGGTTCTGAAGCGGTTTTCATGAGGAGGCCGTACCTTCTGTGACAGTGGGTGGGAGGATTTTGTCCCAGGCCTCTCCTTTGCTTTCTCTTGAGGATGCTGGGTCTGCTTTCTGGGTTGTGATGGTGCCAGCCCTGTATCTCCTCCACCAAAGTCCCTTGATTTGGGTGTTGCAGGGCTCATGCCCTTCTTAACTTGTGGCAAATTCTTGCCTCGGCTCTTGTGGAGGTCACTGGTGGTGCAAGGCTTCTGTGCCTGCTCCCTGCTGATCTTTGACTTGTCCTGTAGAGCATGTAGCACATGGGAAGTTGCCACATCCCCACTGGAATCACCAGAGTCAAAAGTAAACAAACTCGGGTTTTTCAAGTTATCTGACTCCAGAGGCTGGTCATCCTGAAGACCCTGGGCCTTTCCTTTCTTTCTGCTCTCCATTTTCAATTTCAACTCATCAAAAAGTTGATATTTTAAGTCTGGGAGATCAGGACCACGGGGACCCAATGTTCCCTTTAAGGGACATTGAGTAGTCAGTGCCGTTTCCACATTTCTCATATCAACATCTGTCCTTAGGGAGCTCTTGCACTTGCTGACCTTTAAGGTGGTACTGGCTTGTGATTGATAAAAACAGAGATCCTCCACCTTAGATAGCTCCCTAGATTTTTCTGTGCTAGCCATGGAAATATTTCCCAACCTCATGCTTTTTTCCTGAGGTGGTTTTACTCTTTTATCAGAAATTTCTCTCTTACTCAGTAGCTCAGATACAGCTTCAGTTGACCTTATTTTTACTTTCTGAATGGCTTTGTTGGTGATGTTTTGTGTTTGGCAAAGCAAAGGATAATTTCTATCCATTTTGTGAAGATCTACAGGATCATGCTTCATATCACGGTGTGGTTGGGATCCTTCCTCTTGTTTATTTTCAGGTAAGGCATCAGGATCAGGAAAATCTACAACACGGAGTGGTTGGGATCCTTCCTCTTGTTTATTTTCAGGTAAGGCATCAGGATCAGGAAAATCTACGACGTAGGTTGAATTTGTTGATCTTATCTTCTCTTCACTATCAAAATTTTTGCTAAGAGGCTGAGAGAAACTAAGTTGAGAATCCTCCCCAGAAATGGAACTGGATGGGGAGGGAAGTTTCAAGTTGGAACAGGCCTGGTATGGATTTTCTTTTTCATTAACAATTTCTACGGTTTCCCGGATTTTCTGGAGAAGACCATGCATCATCTTCATATAGAAAAACTTAATACGGTCTTCCAAAATAGTTTGCTTGCTGGAATCATGGAAGGAAATGTTGGGGGGTATGCTCAAGCTGCTCTCCACCCCCATTAACGGTTCCAGTGCCGTCTGTTTCATTTGGCTAGGGGATTTTTCCCGGGAGGGAAATTGCATGTTGTTGAACATCAGTGAACCAGTTGCAGTGCCAGGAATCTGACCTTTACTGATTTCTGCAAATTTCTTGTCCCAGTGTTTTTCCAGGGCATCTTTGAGTTGTTTATGACTCAGTGAGGTATTTACAGTATTCCTTGACATACTCTCTGTGTAACTTTCTGGGCTTGACTCTGAGTCAGATCCTGAACTACTATGAGAATCACCCTCTGAATCACTGGATAGATGGTCTGTGGGGCCAATCTCTGGACTGTATCCCTGTTCCTTCCCCACTTCCTCTTCTAGCAGAGGTATTTCTGAGTTCTTCTCGTCAACGCTTTCTGGTTCAATCGATTCAAAGTTTGGATGTGTGCTGCTCTGACATTTCAGGGAGGAAAACCATGAGAGTCCCTGACTGCTCTTAGACTCAGAGCTCTGGGGAATGTCTGCCCTAGAGCTCTGGGGAATGTCTGTCCTAGGACTTATCCATGACAGAGACTCTTGGATCCTGTGTGGCAGGCCCCAGCGGTGCTGGATGAGCCTCTTTCGAAGGTGATGCTCTAGTTTTTGCCGCAGTTCACTGGTGAGGGGGAAATCACCAGGAAGGATGGACACTGTAACATTGGCCTGGGAATATTGTCTGGCCAATGAAAGTTGTGGAGCTGGAGAACAAAAGTCTTCCTGAGATCCCCGGACCACAGAGGGTAAACCCCACACATTCTCTTGCTTTTTCCGCAGTATATTATGTTCCATGTGATGAATTTCAGAGGTTGTGAGGATCTGTGTCTCACTCTGTGGTCCATGAAAACAGACTCCACAGGCCCTAACCTGGGGTAAGAGAGAAGGTGGTAGGACTGGAAGTGGAGATTGAAACTGGGCCTGGGCCTGGGCCTGGGACATTGGAAGATCTTGGCACAAGGTTTCAGGTAAGACTTGAGACTGGATATCAGATAATGGCAAAGGTTTAGGGTTAGGGAAGATGGGGGATTCATGGGCTGTGGCGACGTTGGAGATTATATTAAAGAAGACAAGTTTTAGGGTACAGTCACCTAAGGCAACAACAGCAGGGCTCAGGGACTCACTGTGTAGTGATGGGAGGCCCCAGAAGTGCTTAGCAGATGATTTTTGTCGTGAGTGGTCCTCATAGGGATTTGGACCTGGGGCCTGCACGTACTTGTGTAGCTCCTCTTGCTTGCCTTTGGCCATCCCAAATGGAAGGGAAACTGCCAGGTCCTGCTCCTCAGCAACAGACCCTAACACTTTCCCTACAGAACTCAATAGCGTATCATGTTTTGAAAAGGAAGCAATTTTGTTTTCCCTTTCTTTCCACATCAATAAGCCTTCTCTCTTCTTAATTTGTGATTCCAGGAATTTAAGGACATCAAGTCCAACAAATGAGAGGTTACAAGGTTCTACATAGTAGGTTGGAGTGCTATCTCCTGCAGAGGCCTCAGAAGAATGAAGGTCAAGACAATTCTGCCTGGCCTTATGTTCTACCAAATCGGAAGAGAGTGTGTTTTTCACAATAGGCTCACTGCAGGAGAATCCTGACACCTCGAAGCTGGAAGAGTTAGGGTCTCTCATTGTTGAGTCACAGGTGGACAACCTATCAGGGCTGTCCACAGTAGACAAAGGGCAAACTTGTTGGAGAACAAGTTCTCCTCCCTGAGTAGGATGTGCTAGGGGAGGGGAAATTAAGGCAAGTTGCTCAGATGGTGAGGGGTCCACTGGGAATTTGATCTCTGTCTGAGAAATTGGTTTGGATGGTTCAGACTCTTCCAGTGGTGAGGATGAACTGAAGTCCTTCAAGGGAATGTCTTGGTTTGGTGAGGGTACAGAAAAGGTAGGCGTAGGGGCTCGGATTGGTTGTTCTGAAGGAATTGCTGAAAGAGCAGTAGTCAGAGATGATGACTTTTTCATGGGAGCTGGGGAAGCGGATGGGGACAGAGCACATGCAGTTTCCTTCAGGTATGCCTGGGAGAGCAGACGACTGACCTCAGCAGTTGTTCTGTTGCATACCTCACAGAAAGGGTCAGGGCAGAGCAGTTGCCGAAAGTGGGTGGTATCATGTTGTAGGTTCAGGGGGCTGCAGGAGACAGAAGGGACCAAGCTGTATCTATGATTAGCACAAGGATGAGCGGGCCCACTGACCCCGTGGTTGTTGGGCTGCCGGCTACTTTCTTCATGTTCTCTAACATCTAGGACCTCTCAACACAGACTAGAGCTTCTCCCCAGAACCTTCCTTCACATACCTTTTCTGGCTATCCCTCCCATGACTGAGATGGGTGGCACTTCATCCCCAGGACACAGAGATCAGAATAGAATGGGAAATCATAATCACCTTTTCAGAATAGAAAGAAGCTTCCTCCCTTCCTCTACTTCTTCCCGGTGACTTCTCCGATCTGGAAAACCAGGACAATGGATTACATGTAACAAAAGTAGGAACATAAGAATCCTATCAATCTCTAGGATATAAATGCTAAAATCCCCAAATATGAGTAGACAAAGTCAAATGATCAGTTTCCTTCATTAAGAAGGTTCATATGAAGCTAGCATCATGTATAAAATACCTTCTACCTCATCCCATGTGATGCACAAATCCACCATGTGAAGCCCTGCAGTCAGTGGTTACCTCACACATAAATCTGAGCACCCAGGAGTAATGCTCTCCACAATGCCTGCACACTGAAATTGTGGCTTGACATATCACCTGGCCCCCTAGTGAGCAGAACCCACTGCCTGGGTGTAGAACTGCCTCATGCTCATGGTTGGCAGAGTATGGACTCTGAGCTGTGTGTCTGGTCTGCCTTTCTGTGAGCCTCTCCTTGGAGGGCTCATTTTCTGAGAAAAACCTAGTAGCCTAGTAGCTAATGTCCTGAGAAACTATGAGAACAAGAGAATGACAAAAGGCATTTTTTTAAATGTTTATTAACAGTGAGGTTTTACATCATATTTCAAATGTCATATTGTATAAACAAGTATGCAAAAAAGGAATCTCTACATGCAACCACTGACACATAAATTTAGGAACATAATTAAATTAAGCTGAGTGTTTTTTATGGCATAGATATGTCTATAGAATATATATCCCATCATAAACTTGTATGTCTATCTAGACATATTTATATCTCCAAATTCATGTCAACGAGCTGGAGTATGTTAGTATTGAGTCATGCATTATTTGGATCTAATATCCATATTGAAAGAGACGGTGCACCCTCTGTTCTGACAAAAATCATTTTTGGTAAGCTTAAATCAGATAGGAAAACAACGTACCTCGAAATGCTCTCCTCCTCTTCCTCTTCATTATTCCCTGTCATTGAGAGCAAAAAGAAAAGAATGAGGTCTCAGGACTCATTTCTATTGCTCCTCTTTGTAGCGATTTCTGCTAAGCATTATTCAATAATAAGATGTCTCCACATTAAATTCAGATTTGATTCTTCTTTTTATTTTTTTATTATTTTTTTGCCAGTTGTGGGGCTTGAACTCAGGGCCTGAGCACTGTCCTTGGACATTTCTCAAGGTTAGTACTCTACCATTTGAGCTACAGCACCATTTCCAGCTTTTTTCCATATAGTGGTACCAAGGAATCGAACCTGGGCCTTCATGCATGCTAGGCAAGCACTCTACCACTAGGCCAAATTCCAGGCCCTGATTCTTCCTTTTATTAGCTTCTAAAGATGATCAAGTATGTTTACTTTGTCTTCTTAAAGAAGGTCTTATCACTGGGGTTTTGGGCTAGACTGCTAGAGGAGGGCATAGAATCTGCAGCCAACAGCCACACTGTACTCCCCACACTGTACTCCCCCTCAGAGGATTCTGAACTGTGGGCATAACTCAGGTGCCAGGCTCTGCCCAGAGGATCTCAAGAGGTCAGCGCTGCTCTCGTGACCATCTCAACAGGAAGAAAAGCCTGGTGATGGTACAGGGGCACCCAGGACCAAATGTTAGGAGCCACTGTTCTTCACATCACTAAACAAATGAGAGCCACAGTGTCACCATGTAAGCCCTTTCTCTAAGACCCTCCAACGCAGAGAGGCGGTCTATGGATTTCAGATGGAAACTTTAATCCTCCGTAAGTCCTCCATGCCAGGCAGCACGCCCTATGACATGGGTGCTTTGTCTTCTTTTCGGACTTTCTCTTAGATCTCTGTAAGATAGACTGACTCATTCATTCAGTGATGTCAAGCTAGAGATGGGAAACCCAAAAGAATCTCTGGGGGATTCTCTCGTATTTCCTTACCTGTTGGATGTCCTTTTTCAGGAGTTTTGGTGATGGAGGTTTCAATAACCGGTAGCACAGACATAGGAGTAGAAACCACAAGGCACTTAGAAAGGTGAACCTGGGGTCTCCATTTAAGAGAAGTGAGCCAAAGCTCAGCCATGACTCAATATGACTCTTCAGAAAAGAGAAACCATTTTCCATGTTCTGGATCTTATGGCTGCCTGAGGCATCTGAGCCCCTACAGGGCAGGGGCTCATCAATACCCCCTGGGCTGCATCACAGTGCAAGGCAGAGTCACAGAGGCTTCTGAGGGTGGGGGAGGGGCCGTGTGAAGAGGGATTGCCCACAGCTCCGCCCTCCCTTGCTATTTGCCAGTTGACCACTAGGGGGCAACCTTGTCATATATTCCGAATCATTTCCCCAGGAGGAATCTAGTTAATTTTGTCTGACCTGGTATATGCAAGTCCTGAAAGTGGAGTTTATGGAAATAGAAATGGCTCCCACAGATCCCTGTGAGTCTTCTCTGTTACTGGATGATCTGATGGGATTTCAGGACTGATATGGAGACCCGGGATCTTGCTGGCCAGGTCCCGAGGGCCTCATAAGCTGTATCTGCCTACTTCAGGAGGCAATATGAGACTCTATTACAGAGCTCTAATTATCAAAACAGCTTGGTACTGGCACAAGAGCAGGCCTGTAGACCAATGGAATAGAACTGAGGACCCAGATATTAAACCACAGACCTATGGCCACCTCATCTTTGACAAGGGAGCCAAAAAAATAGAAGGGAAGAAAGACAGCCTCTTCAACAAGTGGCGCTGGCAGAACTGGTTAAGCACCTACAGAAAACTAAAGTTGGATCCTTCTTTGTCACCCTGCACTAGAATTAACTCCAAATGGATCAAAGACCTCGAGGTAAAAGCCAACACACTGAAAACTTTACAAGAATTAATAGGAGGCACACTAGGCCTCCTTGGCACAGGGCGAAACTTTCTCAATAAGAACCAAGAAACACAACAAATCAGAGAAAGGCTGGATAAGTGGGACTGCATTAAACTTCTGTATAACAAAGGACATAGCTAATAAATTAACTAGAAAGCCTACAGAGTGGGAGAAGATCTTCACTAACCATACAATGGACAAAGGGCTCACATCTAAAATATATCAACAGCTCAAAAAAATTGAATCACTCCAAAACTAATCTCCAAAGTAACAACCATCCATTAAAAGATGGGCCAAAGACTTAAAGAGAGTCTTCTCTGAAGAAACAATAATGGTCTATAGACACATGAAGAAATGCTAGAATATCTCTGGCCATAAAAGAAATGCAAATCAAAACAACTCTAAGATTCCACCTCACTCCAGTTAGAATGGCCAGGATCAAGAAAACTAATAACAACAGATGCTGGAGGGGATGTGGCCAGGAGGGATCACTACCCCACTGTTGGTGGGAGTGCAAACTCATTCAACCACTATGGAAAGTGGTATGGCAGTTCCTCACAAGACTAAACATAGAGTTTCCCTATGACACAGCAATTCCACTACTTGGCATTTACCCAATCATCCACAAACAAGGGCATACTAAATCCACTAGCTCAATGATGTTCATTGCAGCACTATTTGGAACCAACCCAGATGTCCCTCAGCTGATGAGTGAATCAACAAGATGTGCTATTTATACAGAATGGAATTCTATGCTGCTGTCAAAAAGAACGACATCGCCCCATTTGCAAGGAAATGGAAAGGCTTAGAAAAAATCATATTAAGTGAAGTAAGCCAGACTCAAAGGAACATAGGCCCAATAGTCTCCGTCATTTGTCATAATCAATAGAAACTTTGGGCTCTCCTAGCAGAGATTTACAACAGAACAAAACCTAGAGACCTTAGGCCAAATAGTATGACACTAAATGTAAAGACCTCTGGGATAAGGAAACAAAAGCCATATAATGAGTGATTGTTGTCCGTAATGTACGATGTTAGTGCTCATCTCTTTTGCCATCCCTTGGTTATCTCATATTGTTACAATATTTCACCTTGTTATCTGATGTAAATACTTAATTGGTTATTTGAAATTGGATAGTGAAGGGGGGGAATCAAGATGCGTGGGGGGGGAGTGGGAGAGGGTGGGTGGGAAATGGGGACCATGTCATGAGAAAAGGTATCAATGTTTGTGAAGTTATGCACCTTCTTCTGGTGAATATAATGTAACCCTCCTATTAATCACAATAAAAATTATTTAAGAAAAAGCTGTCCAACTATCCAAAGTGATTATTTGTACTATTTTCTATGCTCATCATCAACATGTGTGTTCTGTATTTTTCTCTGCTACAGTGGGATGATCACACCTTCATGGTTTCAGTATGTACTAGTTGGCACCACAGCTTTGGGGCCTGTAACAATACAGGACAACCTAGTGGAAGTGAGCCTGCTAACTCCCAGCAGCTGTGTGACAACGACAGAGAGGGAAGGGAGCCCCAGTATCTCCTGCATGGGCACACCCCAATAACATAACATCCTTCCACCAAGCCCATATCTCAAGGATCCCACCCCATTCCACTAGCACCTTAAGTCTTTGTGGGATACTCATCCCAGTCTAGCACCTGTGATCTTAACAAGAGCCTCCCCTAATGACTACTGATGCTACATCTTTCCATGTCCTAATTTAGCAATCATATGCCATATCGCATAAAGCAACTGTTCAAAAAAGCACTAGTTCAAAAAAGTAAGATGGGGCTCATCTCCTAGTATGCACATACTAGGCAGCTTCTTCACCACCGAGCCCCAACTTCTGCCTTTTCTAATCTGGCCTCAGCAAGTGCTTAGGGCCTCAATCCACAATACCAGAGAAAAGAAATCCTTATTCAGTTTTGGTACACATGTTCATCCAGGTACACAGATGTAGACATATTGCCGATACGTTCTCTATAGTCTGTCCTTTTGTTAGCTCCCTTTGAAAGCAAACTAAAGTCCAATGCATTCTATTTTTCCCAAATATAATTAATTCATGCTCTATGTCCTTGACAAACTTCAGCTTTCAGAATTCTGGCTTTTCTCTATAGCCCACATGCCATTTGGAGTTTATTTGGTGTGGAAGCTGCAGTTTGGCCTCATCTCCTTCCACACAGATGTTCTGTGTTGTACCACCTTTTGGAGTGATCCTCGATCTTTCACTGAATTATTACACTTTGGATTTAAAAAGAATTCTTCAACTACTTCTGAATTTTCCATTCTGTTGTATGCATTTACCTGTCATTGTCCCTAGCACTTTGTAACATTTCTTGAATTTCATCCTTTTCAAAATTATCCTGTCCATTCCAGGTCTTACACACATCTATAGAAACTTTAGAAATTAGTTTGCTAATTTCTAAAATCCTGATAGGACATGGCATGCCAGGATACCCTGGCAGTTCACTCCATGAATGTGGTGCCTGTAATACCTTCGAGGCAGATCTAGTCTGTGCACAGCTGCTAAAACTCTTGAGATCCCCAGTGGTATTTGGTGTGTGTTGCTGCTGAGCTAGCTGATGAGTGGCAGCCCATAGAAACCTCAGTTTGGGGCTTGTACCCAGAAAGCCAAAAGCTGCATCAAAAGTTTGGGGCTTTCAAATAATGAGTGATTGTTGTCCTTAATGTACTATGTTATCCCTCATCTCTTGCTGTCCCTTGGTTATCTCATATTGTTACAGCATTTTACCTTAATATCTGATATATTGTATATATGCTTATTTGGTTATTTGAAATCGGATAGGGAAGGGGAGGAAACAAGATGAGGGGCAGGGGTGGGGGAAGGGAAATGGGGACCAAGACATGAGAAAGGGTATCAATGTTTGTGAAGTAATGTACCTTCCATCTCGTGAATATAATGTAACCCTTCTAATAATTACAATAAAAGATATATGGGGGAAAAAGGTTGGGGCTTTGCACCTGGAGAAACAGAGGTCAAGGCAGTGTTGATCATCAGTGGCGAATCATGTAACTGCTCAGGCCTACATGATAAAGTCACGGTGGAAAAAAAAAAAAACAGGGTTTCACAGCACTCCGACAGGGCTCTGAGATAAAGGAGAGTACTGACAAAGGAGTTGCTATTGATTGAATCAGTTTATGAATACATTCCATCTTGATCAATGCCATCCCTTTCAACATTCTCACCACCCTTCCCAGTCCACCAACCCCTCTTTCCCTTACATGTTTTATGAATTAATTTTTTTGCCATGTAACAAACAATGCATCTTGATCTGGATCACCATTTCAACAGCTTCTTTCAACCCATCCCCTTCCCTTAATTTGTACCTAATTTGTACCTATCAATCTACAAATGCACTGGGTGGTAAGCAATGGGTTACAAATGAATTAACTTGAGTGTAATAGACTTTATGGAGAGCACAAATTATACAATTCCTTTAAAAGACTAAACCAAAGTCAACAAAGTACCAGGAAATGAGTACTTGCAAGAGGGGAAGATGGAGCCAAGGAAAGAGGGATATTTCATGGTTTTGATGCTATTATAAACTGGATGTCCTTTCAGTGGACTACTGCTATTATCTGGAAATGCAACCTATTTTGTCCATTGTCCCTGGTTCCGGTGACTCCGTTAACCTTGTTAATTAGTGCAAATAACTCTGTATTGATACCTGGAGAATTCCTTCATAATTTTGTATTCTCTAAATAGAGACACTTTTACATCTGGTCTGTCCTGACTTTCTTTCTCCTACCTGAATTCACAGGTGAGGATGCTCAGAACACTTTTGTCTCATCCTCAATGCCAGAGCAGCAGTCAGTCTTAAATTCAGTATTGTAGTCATTGTATGTTTTATAAAAAGAAAAAAAACCTTGTGGCTCACACCAGTAATCTTGGCTATGTAGGAGTCTGAGATCTAAGGATTGGAGGTTGAAATGAGGCTCTGTAAGAAGTCTGTGAAGCTATTATTTCCAATTAACCACTATAAGCAAAAATAAAGTGGAGGTTAAGTTGTACCAGCCTTGAACAAAAAAGCTAATAAAGGACAGTACCCAGGCCCTGAGTTCAGGCACAAGTACTGGGAATCAATCACGTATGGAGTTTCCCTTCTTTCCTATACGCTGAGATTTCAATGATAACGGAGTAGCCTTTTGCTTAAACTGTGATCTATGTGTATGTCCTTGCCTTATTCTACTAAAATAACTAATTTTCCTGTAGAACAGCAGCTGCAATCCTGTCCTAGATAAAGGGCCCTGTCTCATCTTTCCCAGGGACCTGTCTGTACTCTTCCTCAAGACCCCACATAACCTTGTTCAGCTAATAGCGCTCTCTGTTCTTCTACTTTCCATACTTGTCACTCTCCAGACAAACCACACCAGGAGACCAAGTTCATCATATGGCCACTGTCCATGTTTGCCCTACACTTGAAATCTTTCAGTAACACCCAAACCCCTGAAGATCAAAAGGGCCCCAAGCTAACACAAGGCCTCTGCTGTCCCATGTCACAGCACTCATATATACCCACTGCCATTCTCCACTGACTCTCAATGTCAAGCCCAAGCTCCCCCAAGCCACATGACCTTGGGTTCAGGATACATCACAGCCTGGGACAGTCATGAGAGGGACAGTCCAAAGCCTCTTCCTCGTGCTTTACTCTGACCCACTCACTTATCTGCCTCTACCTCCCCTAATCCTCTGGATTTCTTAGCTATCAGAAATCCAAATTGTAAAGATGACCATTGTCAATTGTGGGAAACAATGTTAGGTCAGAGTACAGTTCCCACCTTAGAGCTGAGGAAACAGAGCCCTCTAGGAAGTCAGAGCCTTGTCCACAGAGAAGAGCCACACTTCAACTATCTTTCTGCCCTGGACCCCAGAGACAAGGATCCCTAAAATGGGGAGGGAATGTGCTATGCCACTGTAGGCAGACTCCAGGACAAAGATCACTCACTCTAGTCAGCCGAACCTCTGAATTTAGCTGCAAGTCCCTTATGGGTAAGCAGTGGGGCTGAAGGAGGCCTACAAAAGGTGGCCACAAAACTTCCTTAAAAAGCCACACTGGCCAGGTGCTAGTGGCTCATGCCTATAACCCAACCTCAGGAGGCTGAGATCTGAGCATGGTGGCTCAAAGCCACCCTGAGCAGGAAAAGTGAGATTCTTATCTTCAATTAACCACCAGAAGTGGCACTGTACTTTAAGTGGCAGAGTGCTGGCTTTGAGTAATAGAACTCAGAAACAGTGCCCAGACCTCAGGTTCAAGCATCACAACCACAAACGGGGCCAGATCATATAGGGAGCAGAGTTCTGCCTAGTGGTAGTCATACTTCAGAACCTAGAATACTGGATCAGACTATCCTGAATGATTGGCAAGGCCTAAAAAGACTCAAACTGAATGGTAGCCCCTTTGACAACTAAAGATAATACAATCATATGTAGAAAGAAAAACAGCCAGGCACCAGTGGCCCACACCTGTAATCCTAGAGACTCAGAAGGCTGAGAAATGAGGATGGTGGTTTAGAGCCAGGTCAGGGAGGAAAGACCTTAAGACTCATATATTCAATTTACCACCAAAAAGCTGGAAGCAGAGCTGTGGCTCAAGTGGTAGATTGCCAGCCTTAAAGGAAAAAAAATCTAAGGTAGATTGCCCAATCCATGAATTTAAGCCCTAGTACTGACACATGTACACCCCCCACCCCTACCCTCTGCTCCCAATCACGGCCACACTCCCAGGCGGCTCATGCAGCTACTTTAGGAGTGGGTCCCTGAACTACCTAGACATGACTTCCCAACCTACTAATGTGTAACTTCTCCTGCAGGGACACAAGCCACAGCAGAGTGCCCAATGCTTCTCTGCTCCAAAAACCCCTTACACCAATTTCCAGCACCACCTTCAACCTCACTAGGCATAGGCTTCTTCAAGTCACTTTCTTGCACAGAAGGTTCCAATAGGTGTCCCCAAACTGCCAACCTCCCACCAGCCCCCCACCCCCACCACAAAAATGCAAGAAGGGTAAAAAAAATCTGTTTTTCTCCAAACTCCATGCGGCATGTTTTGGGAGTACGTAGGACTTATACTATATTACCTAGGCTGGCATGAGAATCCTGGGCTCAAGCAGTCCTCTTGCTTAAGCCTCCTAAGTAGCTGGGACTACAGATATACCACCTTAGAGTGGAAACCTTTTTATTCCACTTCTTGATACTGTTACAAGAAGCCCATGTCATCTGAACTCAGGGCCTGACACAGGCTATGCATATGACCTGGTTTCCCTCAAGCTCAAGATGATTCCTGTGAGACTAAATTTAGTAGGTCTGCCTTACCACTGGGAAGAATAGAACATGGGAGTAGAACCCAAACCTACTGAGTTCAAGCCTCACCAGACAGCAAGTAGGACAGGGTAGACTGCACAAGGAGACAAGCATACAGCACTGAGGCTTCCAAAATACTAGGCTCCCCACAGTGAGCTGCAAAACTGTACTACAACAGGTGAATCACCGGAGAGTCTTTCCTAAACAGAAGCCACACCGCAAGGAGCATCCAAACTCCCTCCACCTCCCAGAAAACCTATTCAGGCCATGAAGGATTTCCTTAGGACAAGATGTGACCCTGCCAGCTCATCACAGCAGGACCCAGGAGCAGGCCACAGAAGCAGGGTAGCAGGTGGCAGAGGGGAGGAAGGAAGTATGCCATCATCTGCAGAAACCTCATCCCCTGGAGGAGGTCTCATCACCTTGGGAGGGCACTAACACCTAGGAGTCTCTATATGAGAAATCATACTATTTTTAAAAAATTGCGGCCAGTGTCAATGTTTGGGCTAGTTAATTTGACATAAAGTTTCCCATACATTTCTCCCCTGTCCACCTTGAAACCACAATCCTCATATCCTTTGTTCTCAGTCTCCTGAGTAACTACAGATTACAGACAGATGCTGCCAGAACCTAGCAGATATACTTTCCTCAATGAAAAAGCATGGACAAAATCCAGCTCCTTCCTCCTACTCATAGGCAACCCCATGTGGAGCCTAGACCAGAACAAACAGGAGAAGGGCACAAGAAATGATGTTGCACACAGCCACCTAAGAATCAGCCATGCTTACATCAGAGACCTTGAGCATAGAAATACTTGCAGAGAGAGTCTTCTCTGAAGAAAAAATAAGAATGGCCTATAGATACATGAAGAAATGACTTCTCTGGCCATAAAAGAAATGCAAATCAAAACAACTCTAAGATTCCACCTCACTCCAGTTAGAATGGCCAGGATCAAGAAAACTAATAACAACAGATGCTGGAGGGGATGTGGCCAGGAGGGATCACTACTACATTGTTGGTGGGAGTGCAAACTCATTCAACCACTATGGAAAGCAGTATGGCAGTTCCTCAAAAGACTAAACATAGAGCTCCCCTATGACCCAGCAATTCCACTACTTGGCATTTACCCAATCGCCCACAAACAAGGACATATTAAATCCACAAGCACAACGATGTTCATTGCAGCAATATTTACCATAGCAAAGACATGGACAAACCCCAATGCCCCTCTTGTTGATGAGGATCAACAAGATGTGGTATTTATACACAATGGAATTCTATGCTGCTGTCAGAAAGAATGACATCGCCCTATTTGTAAGGAAACGGAAAGACAGAAAAAATCATATTAAGCGAAGTGAGCCAGACTCAAAGGAACATAGGCTCAATGGTTTCCCTCATTTGTCATAATCAGCAGAAACCTTGGGCTCTCCTAGCAGAGATTTACAATAGAGCAAAACCTAGATACATAAGGCCATGTAGTATGAGGCTAAATGGAAGGATCTACAGGATATAGAAACAAAAGCCATGTAATGAGTGATTATTGTCCTTAATGTACTAAGCATCTCTCATCTCTTTTGCTGTCCCTTGGTTATCTCATATTGTTACAGAATTTCACCTTATTATCTGATATATGCGTGTATCTGTATATCTGTATATATGTTTATCTGGTTATTTGAAATTGGATAGGGAAGGGGAAAAACAAGATGTGGAGGGGGGTGGGGGAAAGGAAATGGAGACTAAGACATGAGAAAGGGTATCAATGTTTGGAAGTAATGCACCATCTGTCTGGTGAATATAATGTAACCCTTCTATTAATTACAATAAAAATATATGAAAAAAGAGAAACTGTTGCAGAGGAGTAAGAAAGAGCAAGTTCCAACTGACCATGGAAGCCTATGCCACTCTGGTCAGAGCAGCAGCTCCTAGCGCCTGATGCCCCGTGCTATGGGGCAGACACTGGGCATATCAGCATGCCATCTATTCAACAGGGCTGGTCCAGACAGGCACACACAGCCTGTACTCTTCCTAACAAGGCCTAGAGGTTTCTCATCAGACCAGAGTGGCCCCAGTTGCAGAAGGGACACCTAGTTAACTCCCACAGAGAAGAGGAGGAAGCCCCAGCAACAGCCTGCTCGGATAGACTCCATTAGCCTCAGTTCTGCAGGTGGAGTTCAGAGGGGAACAGTCACCCAGGCGGCACCCTGTGACCTCTCAAGGCAAAAAGAAAATCAAGGGGTATTGCCAAGGGATGGAGAACTGAAGCCAGTTCTGCCATGGGGAGGTAGTAGACAGTCTCAGTCCTCGCCTCCTTTACCAGAGCAGCAAGAAAAATAACCAAGAAGCTGGAAGTCTTAAATCCTGAGCACAGAAAACAAACTCCATGGGCCTGGGCCCACACTCAATGGCTCATCCAGAAGGATGAGTGCTCCACCTCCCTGAGACCTGGAGCATGGAAAGTGGCCCATGTGTAGATCTTGGTGGAAAGGCAGGCAAAGCCTACACTGTATAACATAAACAGTGGCCCCCAAAAGGACAAAACAGTAGACTGAAGGGATAGGTTATGAGAACTGGCCCTGTGCTATGTCACACTACCAGCACTTAAGGGCAGGCCATCAACAGCTCCAACCAACAGGCCACTCTGCATCCCTCTACCTATCTGCTGTCAATCAGCACGTCTGTTAAAGGGACCAGAGTGGAACAAGAAAGCTTGTCTGTGATGGGATTTAGTCCTAAATCTCAGTGCACCCCCACTGATTACCATTATCTAAAAGGAATGACTATCTTCCAAAGCAATAATTCCTCAGCACACAGAGTACAGGGCAGACACTGGCTCACCTCTGTGGGAATTTTCCACAAAGGTGTTAAGACTTGAACAAGTTAAATAACTCAGCTCTATTTTCCTCTTGCTGTCGAAGCCCCATGATATACTTGGACAGTGTGGCGCAAAAGCTTCTGTTCCCTTTCAGATAGGAAAAAAAAATACAAATGAGGAGGTGAAGGTCCCTGCCAAAGGCAGAACCACAGCAGAAGGGGGCTTCCACCAAAGGGGTGAAGTCAGGGCAGCAGCTCATCTACTTTGGGTGTAAGCCAAGGTCTAGACTTAATACCAAAGACAAATTTCTGCAACCTCATGGCAAGCTAAGGACCAGCAAGACTAAAGGACTAGGTAAGGGGCATCACTGCCCATTTACATGCTGGCCCATACTCCAGAAATCTAAGCCTCACTGCTCCTTTGGAATGGAAGCAGTGCGTGAGGATCATGGGCACTGGATCAGCACAGGACTACAACCACTGCTTCTAAGTTTATAGTAGGCACAGGGTGGGTAACTTTCCAAAGCCAGTGGTCTTACATCACTACATGGCAGATCTGATCTAAGCACTTAGTGTGAGCAGATGCTGTTACTACTCCTCACTGTGCACACAGAACAGATGTCACACAGCCAGCAAGCATTCCTGGAATACTTCAATGATGTTAGAGCCCTAAATCTTTCCAAAATCCATTTCAAAACAAACCATACTATATGCAAAGAAACAGAAAGGCACTTGATGTGGAGCTGTTTTGGCTCCTGATATGCCAGCTGTCTGTGAGGCACAGTACAAGTGGTCAGAGGCTTTATGGTAACCGCAAGCCTTTAGCTATCCTGAAAAAATAGATACTTCACCACCCAAATAGGGGCATCTCAGGAAGTGGCAGTGAGGTGGTAACAGCTGACAAGGGCCAACATGGTAGACAGCTGTCTACTAGCTGTCTTCCAGACTGGGACAGGATTCATGAACATTAGCCTGGTGTAGGCTGGGCACAGCAGAGTCACCAGTGAGAAGCAGTAGGAAAGTCAGATGGCCCCCTGCTGAAGCCAGCAGGCCTAGTGCAGTGCCAGCTTGCTGTACACTGGATGAGAGGAGGCTTCTCTGATCCTCAGTTTCCTCCATACTCACAAGGCAACTTTTCATGCACATCTACCCGCAGAGCACCAGCCAAGTGCCAGCAGAGGCTGGGAGAAGAAACACAGTAGTCCACCACATCTCTCTCACAGATGTCTTGTGCCTTTCTTTCCCTGTGCCAGGTCCCTGCTGATGCTAGGACAACCGCACACATTTAGCAGCCTCAATAATCCAGTCTTTTACTGCCGCACTTGAGAAATCTAAACTGAGTCTCACTGGGCCAAACAAGGTACCAGATTGGCTGTGATACTTCTGGAAGCCCCAGAGAGGACCCATCTTCTACTTTCCAGCAGTAAGAGGCACCTATATCCCTTGACTCAGGGACTCTTCCCACTATACTCACAGTTGGCAGAAGCTGGGGCAGGCCTTCCTCCCTACCCCCCTGAGGCCACCGGCCCACCCAGACAACCCAGGATCATAACTGGTCACAACTCAGCCAACAGGCAAATTCACAGTCATACATTCCCAGGTTCACCAGTACAGCAGCAGCCAAACTTCAGGTAAGCAAATTTTGCATGTGACTAAAGTGACCACAGTCACGTGGTCAGAAGGCAGCCCCACAGGTTCAGCTCACTCACTTTACCCTCACCTACTTTTCCAATTCCAGGTCAACCAGAGTTTTCTGCAGCTTCTCCTGGTGGCCCAGCTTCCGTGTGAGGAGCCCATCAGTCTCTCCCTCATCTTCCTGCAGGACTGGCAATAGTCACACCAATAGCCATACCCTGGGAAGGAACCTAGGGTTCCCAATGCACCTGGAGGCAGCTCAGCCACACCAGGGTGCATTTTTCTTGTCAGTTCAGCTCCCAATCCACCCTGGGCAGCCACAGCAGCTCAGACTTCATGTTCCTCATGACAACTTTGCCCTGCTCTTTCCTCCAGGCACAATTTCTGCTTCAGGTCCTGTGGGAGGCAAGCACAGAGAACAAGGGACAGTAAGCAGTAGGAGATGGGAAAACCACCTCTGCAAGTAGAGACACCAAGAGGCTGAGATCTGAAGATTACAATTGGCAAGAAGAATGTAGAGCTGTGGCTCAAGTAATATAGAGCAAAAAAAGCTAAGCAGGAACAAGAGGCCCCCAGTTTAAGCACCAATATCAGCACATGTTCACACACACACATGTGCCCTCACGCGCATGTGCACACGCATGCACACACATACATACAATCAATAAATCAATCAAAGCAGAAAGTCACAGGATAGATCATCTGGGAAGGCACACACGAGTGCTACCCTCCAAAAAACCTATGCAGTTCACTCAGTCACAATAATTCACATGGACTTAGCTCTCAGAGGACAGAAGTATTAAGACATGGCCAGCAAGGACCTTGTCCTGCTGGATTCAGGAAAACACTCAGGCACTGGGGGATCCTGTCATAGGCAGCTGGGCCCACAGCTTCACAGTGCGGAGAGCCATAAACTGCATGCAGCCACAGAGGCTTCTCTGAGTCCTACCTCTTCCCTCTTTGTTTTACTGAGGATATGCACAGATCCCCTCTAGCATATAGCAGCGCACAGAGCTAGGAACCTAGAGCCCAAAGCAATCAGTGCAGGGCATGAGCCAACTTCCTTAAGAGCTGGTCACAACCTGTGTCTCTTGTCAATGTTCATTCAGTAGACAGATGAACAACTTCAAGATATTCCTGGAGCTGCAGAAGGAAAAATAACCTGCAGAAGGAAAAATAGCCTATCAAGTGGAGAAAGCTTGTAGAGATGGAATGGATGTGAAGCAGCCAGGCTCACTCCCCAAAAGCACTCTCTCAGTTCCCAGTGCTCTTCAGCACCCCACCAAGGGACAGGAAAGGTCAGGTGGGGAGTTGGGTCATCTAGTTGCCATCAGTGCTAATAGTTGGTGTGTTTCCAAAACACACAGATGAAGCAAAACCTTCCCCTGGCGGCCCAGCAGGCGAGTGCCAGGGACGCCCCAGACCCCGCCAAGGGGCCCGGGCCCGGATCGGGTCTCCAGGAAACACCAGGCCAAGAGCCGGGGTCGGAACTGCGGGGCAGCACCGGGCCAGAGGCGGGATCCGGCCGGGGTCTAGGGGCGACAGGGGGCGCAAGGCCGCGGGCCGGGCAGTGTCTCACGACTCCTCTGGACGAGGACCGAGGGCCGGCTGGGGTCCCAGGGCAGACCTGGAGGAGGGGCTGAGGGTTCGGTGAATGGTCCCGGGGAGCCTGGGATAAGGAACCGCGAGGTATCCTGGGGTGTGGAGGCAGAGGCAGCCCGGGGCCACAGTCGCCTCAGCCGCAGCTCCCAAGCTCCTTGCTGCAGACTCCCTCTGCCCCGCCCCGCCCCGCCCGGCCCCGCCCCGCCCCGCCCCGCCCCGCCCCACCCCTCCCCGCCCAGCGCCGCCCCGCCGCGCCCCGCCCCGCCCACCTGGCCAAAGGCAGGCTGAGGTCTCTGGCCGCCCCGGAAGCTCGGCCTAGAGCCGGCCTGGGCCTCCGGGAGGAGGGAACGAGGCCCGTCCCGCATCTCCAGATAGCCCGGAGTGTCGGGACTGGCCGGGCAGAGCTGGAATCCGGACAGGGTTTGGAGGAACCCGGAGGAACCGAGAGACGGTAGTCTAGGAACATCCGGGAAGAAGGGCTGCTCTCGGTCCTGAGGTAGCCCAGGATAAGGCCAGCTGTAATAAAACTCCTTTGTCACCTCTGACCAATGCCTCTGTAGAATTTTCTCAACTCCAAGGTCAGTTCAGCTGACTGGGTCTAGTCTTAAGGTGGCCCCCAGGGCGCTCTCAGGATCCTGCTCCTGGCCAATCAGTCACCTCAGCTTCAGGAACGCCCCGCCCCCAGGCTCAGCACTGCCTTGGCTACCACTTTGGATTTTCCTTAGCTCTGTTCCCATCCATGGGTCTGGCGATTCTGGCTTGTGTCTTCTCAGCCTCAAAAATAAAATAAAAACCTGCTGGGAACAACTGATGATATGCAGGAAGGAACAGAAGAACTTTCACCTGGCTTCTAGAGCTGCAGGCTGACCCAGATCTGGCTGGGGCGGAGACTTGGAATCAAAGGCCTGATGGTTGGGTGACAGGTACCCCCTGCCTGCTGGGTTCAGCCCCAGCTCTCAGCCTGCTAATACCACCAGTTCCACAGGTGGAAGTGTTAGGTCTGCTGGAGGAAAGGGCCACTTTTTCTAAGGGAGTGTGTACATAGATTTCCCCCTTGCTGCTTTGCTTTCCATGTAGAAAGTCACCTTCTCTCGGTGACCTGTACACATTGGGGCAGTGTCCTTCCCTTTCTCTGAGGTCGCATCCTGGGCTGCCCTACTCATGCCTCCTACAGACTTGTGAGAGGTTCCCAGACCCTGAGTTCACATCTGCATCCACTGTGGTCACACTTCCTCCCGGCCCACTCTCTATATGAACCCCAGTTCCTCCAGATGTTAACCCCCTTTTTCTCACAGCTTCCACCCAGTATGGGCCAGTAGTTCAGATATAACTTTTCTCTGCCTGAACCACATGGTAGTTCCTTTATGTCAAAACTTTACAACTGATGGCAAAGACACACAGGAGGGGCCATGCCAGCTGCTTGCTTTTTTTTTTTTTGAGGGCTAATTCCCATCCTGACCCTACCTTACAAACCAAACTGCCACAGGAACTCTGCCAAGGACTTCCTGCTTTTATCATTGCTGGCCTTGCAATCCTGACATGGGTCTCCTACCACCCCTCTTCCCCCTCTGATGAGTGCTACTCTGAGCCCCTGTCTCTCTAGATGTGGTGTTATGCCACAGCATTCCTATGTCTCCTTGGTCTGTCAGGATGCCTGAATACAGAATCTGACCCTCATTCTGAAAGAGGCATTATGGGTGGATAGCCTTCCATGCCTAAGCTCTTTACACTCAGCAGACTCCATCCCCAAGTCTCTCCCTCAGCTGGAGTGCTGCCAGTCACACCAGAGGTAAGACACTCCCCTGGGATGCGCTCCTGCCCTCTCTAGATGTCCTCTCACTAACGGAATCCATAAAGCCAAAGTGCCTTGTGTTTTATTGCAATAAGGCCTAGTGAAAATGTAAGACTGCCAGTCTCCATGGCCAAAAACCAGAACTTTTCATTATAATATTCTCAGAGATCCAGACAACTTTTGCTGTCCCAATGGTAAATAGCTAGATGTTCTATACATTCATGCTTTCCTTGCTTTCTGTGCTTGTCCTTCCCCCTGCCAATCTTGTATGATTTCCCTATGCCCTGGGTTTACGGGCAGCCCATCCATGCCAAGTCACTGGAGAGCCTGGAGATTACCCAGGAATCTAATGAAAATCCAGCTAAATTTCTCCATCACTTCATGGTGGCACTTCAGCACTATGCTAACAAGGAGGGGATGGTTATTCTTAAAGCTCATTTTACCTTTAAAAATAATGGCATTCGCTGGGAAATGGATGAAATTAGAGCGAATCATGTTGAGTGAGACAAATCAAGACCAAAGGAAGAAAAGGCACATGATATCCTTAATATGTGGATATTAGATCCAAACAGTACAAGAGCGAGGACTCAATATTCGGGTACTCAAGGTCATGGACATAGACATACAAATCAATGATGAGATATACACTCTATAGACATTATGTTATATTATATAGATCGCCCAAGCCAAGAGTTCAAGTCCCACAACCAACATTTAAAAAGGGATTTTTATTTCTTTTCTTTTTTTCTTTCTTCCTTTCTTTCTTTCTTTTTCTTTTTTTTTTGGTCATGGGGCTTGAACTCTGGCCTGTGCGCTGTCCCTGAACTCTTCAGCTCAAAGCTACCATCCTACCCTTGAGCCACAGCCCCACTTCCCATTTTCTAGTGATTAACTGGAGGTAAGAATATCATGGCTTTGTATTGCCCGGGATGGCTTTGAACCTTGATCCTCAGATTTCAGCCTCCTGAGTAGTTGGATTGATTACAGGTGTGAGTCACCACGCCCAGCTAAAATTTTTATTTCTATTGTAATTGAACTATATTTTGAATGTGTATGTCTAGGACTAAAAGAAATAGAAAAAGGGAAAAAAATATAAACTACCATATAAGCTGCTGGGTTTGTTTTTGTTTTGTTTTGTTTTAGCAGTAGTGATTGTAGTATTTTTTCTCTCAGTATTATCTTGTCATTGCATCATTTGTCTTGGATTCCTACTGATTAATGATTGGGTAATAGTTAAATTTCTTAAATTATTTTTTCTGTTCCATTTGTAGTTCCTAGAGGACCATTTTTTCTTTTTGCCAGTCCTTTGGCTTGAACTCAGAACCTGGGCACTGTCCTTGAGCTTTCTCAAGGCTAGCATTCTACCCTTGAGCCAAGCACTACTTCCGGCTTTTTCTGTGGTACCAAGGAATTGAACCTAGGGCTTTGTGCATGGTAGTCGAGCACTCTACCACTAGACCACACTCTTGGCCTCTAGAGTGACATTTTATAACCAGAAATCAAATACTTCTCTTTTAGCTTTTGAGAGATTAAATGGTATTGATAAGTAGCTAGGGTTTTTATTAGTATAGTTGTATAATCTGTACTACTTTAAAACTTTCATGATTCAGTTCTCTTTTAGGTGACAATGTCTGAATCAGGGACTATAATGGCTTTTCTTACCCATAATATATGAAGAGCAAAGGAGATTCTGATGAAGTTATTCAAGAGTGAAGGGTTTTTTGTTTGTTTTACAGCCTTGTTCTGAATCTTTGTATTCCTTAAACATTTAGCCTTGTAAAGAATCTGGAAAGAATGATACTAGGAGTAAGCATTATGTCAATAGCAACATTTTACAGGCAGGCAGTTTTTGATGAATGTTCATATACTATCCAGTTTGTATGCAGTGCATACATACCATGTCATTCTTGCTTTCTGGTGAAAAATCTGAGACCCAAGAGGTTAATAGTTTTACACAATGAGAAGGAGCTTCATGAAAACTTGAACCCACTCAATTCTTCCAGACAGTATCTCTGATTGTTAGAGCACTGGACATCTTGTTTACTTGTTTCAATTTAAAAAGGTGGTGATCAGGGGCCAGCAATTTGGCCTAGTGGTAGAGTGCTTGCCTAGCATGCATGAAGACCCGGGTTCGATTCCTCGGTACCACATACATAGGAAAAAAGCCAGAAGTGGTGCTGAGGCTCAAGTGGTAGAGCTCTAGCCTTGAGAAAGTCCAAGGACAGTGCTCAGGCCCTGAGCTCAAGCCCAGGACTGGCAAAAAAATAAATAAATAAATAAATAAAAATAAAAAGGTGGTGATCTAGGTTTGTACTTCAGGCTAGCCCTAAACTGTGATCTTCTTGACTCAATGTTAATATTGTAGACATGGGCTATCTCACAAGGATTAGATCTTTTAATTGGTATATTCTGGAGAGTTCTTTCCTTTTTATTTTTTCTTTGTTTTGCCTTTAAAAAATGGCATATGTTAATTGTGTATGTGTGTATAGATTTCATTGTTGCATTGCATATATTTATATTGTATTTCAATTTGTTTCATCAGCTCCTGCCATCATACTTCCTTCACACTTCCCGCTAAGAAATTTCATTCCCAACAGATTTCC